>NW_027142175.1:32500-50128 GCF_036365525.1 Heterodontus francisci | reverse complement strand
TAAGATGAAGAAGAAGATGACGATGAAGATGAAGATGAAGAAGATGAAGCAGAAGAAGAAGATGAAGATGAAGATGAAGATGAAGAAGAAGATGACGATGAAGATGAAGATGAAGATGAAGAAGATGAAGAAGAAGATGAAGATGAAGATGAAGATGATGAAGATGAAGATGAAGAAGAAGAAGATGAAGATGAAGATGATGAAGAAGAAGAAGATGAAGAAGAAGAAGATGAAGAGATGAAGATGAGAAGAAGATGAAGAAGAAGATGAAGATGAAGATGAAGATGAAGAAGATGAAGCAGAAGAAGAAGAAGAAGATGAAGAAGAAGATGAAGAAGAAGAAGATGAAGATGAAGAAGAAGAAGATGAAGAAGATGAAGAAGATGATGAAGATGAAGATGAAGATGAAGATGAAGAAGATGAAGAAGATGAAGATGAAGATGAAGATGAAGAAGAAGATGAAGATGAAGAAGAAGATGATGAAGAAGAAGAAGAAGATGATGAAGAAGAAGAAGAAGAAGATGAAGAAGATGAAGATGAAGATGAAGATGAAGATGAAGAAGATGAAGATGAAGATGAAGATGAAGATGAAGATGAAGAAGAAGATGACGATGAAGATGAAGATGAAGAAGAAGAAGATGAAGAAGAAGATGAAGATGAAGATGAAGATGAAATGATGAAGATGAAGATGAAGAAGATGAAGATGAAGATGAAGATGAAGAAGAAGAAGATGAAGAAGATGAAGAAGATAAGAAGAAGAAGAAGAAGAAGAAGATGAAGAAGATGAAGAAGAAGAAGATGAAGAAGAAGAAGAAGAAGATGAAGAAGATGAAGAAGAAGAAGATGAAATGAAGAGGAAGAAGATGAAGAAGATGAAGAGATGATGAAGATGAAGATGAAGATGAAGATGAAGATGAAGAAGATGAGAGATGAAGAAGATGAAGATGAAGATGAAGAAGAAGATGAAGATGAAGAAGAAGATGATGAAGAAGAAGAAGAAGAAGAAGATGATGAAGAAGAAGAAGAAGATGAAGAAGATGAAGAAGAAGAAGAAGAAGAAGAAGATGAAGAAGATGAAGATGAAGATGAAGAAGATGAAGCTGAAGATGAAGATGAAGATGATGAAGATGAAGATGAAGAAGATGAAGAAGAGAAGAAGAAGATGAAGATGAAGATGAAGATGAAGAAGATGAAGATGAAGATGAAGAAGAAGATGAAAAAGAAGATGAAGAAGAGGAGAAGAAGATGAAGATGAAGGAGAAGAAGAAGATGAAGAAGAAGAAGATGAAGAAGATGAAGAAGATGAAGAAGAAGATGAAGAAGAAGATGAAGAAGATGAAGATGAAGATGAAGAAGAAGATGAAGATGAAGATGAAGATGATGAAGAAGAAGAAGAAGATGATGAAGAAGATGAAGATGAAGAAGAAGATGAAGAAGATGAAGAAGAAGATGAAGATGAAGAAGACGAAGAAGAAGAAGAAGAAGAGAAGAAGAAGATGAAGATGAAGATGAAGAAAAGAAGATGAAGATGAAGAAGAAGATGAAGAAGAAGAAGATGAAGAAGAGGAGAAGAAGATGAAGATGAAGGAGAAGAAGACATGAAGAAGAAGAGAAGATGATGAAGAAGAAGAAGAAGAAGATGAGAAGTGAAGATGAAGATGAAGATGAAGATGAAGAAGATGAAGATGAAGATGAAGATGAAGATGAAGATGAAGAAGAAGATGACGATGAAGATGAGATTGAAGAAGATGAAGAAGAAGAGAAGATGAAGATGAAGATGAAGATGAATGATGAAGATGAAGATGAGAAGATGAAGATGAAGATGAAGATGAAGAAGAAGAAGATGAAGAAGATGAAGAAGATAAAGAAGAAGAAGAAGAAGAAGATGAAGAAGAAGATGAAGAAGAAGAAGAAGAAGATGAAGAAGATGAAGAAGAAGAAGATGAAAATGAAGAGGAAGAGATGAGAAGATGAAGAGATGATGAAGTTGAAGATGAAGATGAAGATGAAGATGAAGAAGATGAAGAAGATGAAGAAGATGAAGATGAAGATGAAGAAGAGATGAAGATGAAGAAGAAGATGATGAAGAAGAAGAAGAAGAAGAAGATGATGAGAAGAAGATGAAGATGAAGAAGATGAAGAAGAGAAGAAGAAGAGAAGAAGATGAGAAGATGAAGATGAAGATGAAGAGATGAAGCTGAGATGAAGATGAAGATGATGAAGATGAAGATGAGAAGATGAAGAAGAAGAAGAAGAAGATGATGAGATGAAGATGAGAAGATGAAGATGAAGATGAAGAAGAAGATGAAAAGAGATGAAGAAGAGGAGAAGAAGATGAAGATGAAGGAGAAGAAGAAGATGAAGAGAAGAGAAGATGAAGAAGAAGATGAAGAAGATGAAGAAGAAGATGAAGAAGAAGATGAAGAAGATGAAGATGATGATGAAGAGTAGTTGAAGATGAAGATGAAGATGATGAAGAAGAAGAGAAGATGATGAGAAGATGAAGATGAGAAGAAGATGAAGAAGATGATGAAGAAGTTGAAGAAGATGAAGAAGACGAAGAAGAAGAAGAAGAAGAAGAAGAAGAAGATGAGATGAAGATGAAGAAAAGAAGATGAAGATGAAGAAGAAGATGAAGAGAAGAAGATGAAGAGAGGAGAGAAGATGAGATGAAGGAGAAGAAGAACATGAAGAAGAAGAAGAAGATGAAGAAGATGAAGAGGTGAAGAAGAAGATGAAGAAGAAGATGAAGAAGATGAAGATGAGATGAAGAAGATGTAGATGAGATGAAGATGAAGATGAGAATGAAGTTGAAGAAGAAGAGATGAAGATGAAGTGATGGAGATGAAGAAGAGAAGAGATGAGAAGATGAAGTATGAGTTGAAGAAGTTGAAGTTGAAGATGAAGATGAAGAAGAAGAAGAAGAAGAAGAAGAAGAAGATGAAGAAGAAGAAGATGAAGATGAAGAAGATGAAGTTGATGATGAAGAAGAAGAAGAAGATGAAGCTGAAGATGAAGAAAAAGAAGATGAAGATGAAGATGAAGATGAGAGTGATGATGAAGTGAAGAAGAAGAAGATGAAGAAGAGATGAAGATGAAGATGAAGAAGAAGATGAAGATGAAGCTTGAAGATGAGATGAGATGCAGAAGTTGAAGAAGAAGAAGATGAAGATGAAGATGAAGAAGAAGATGAAGTTGAGATGAAGATGATGAAGATGAAGATGATGCAGATGAAGATGAAGGTTGAAGAAGAAGATGAAGAAGAAGATGAAGAAGATGAAGAAGAAGAAGAAGAAGAAGATGAAGATGAAGAGAAGATGAAGAAGATGAAGATGAAGATGAAGATGAAGAAGATGAAGATGAAGATGAAGATGAAGAGATGATGGATGAAGAAGATGGAAGACGAAGATGAAGATGAAGATGAAGATGAAGACGAAGAAGAAGAAGAAGATGAAGAAGAAGACGATGAAGATGAAGATGAAGAAGAAGAAGATGAAGATGAAGATGATGAAGTAGAAGATGAAGAAGATGACGAAGAAGATGAAGAAAAAGAAGATGAAGAAGATGAAGAAGATGAAGAAGAAGAAGAAGATGAAGAAGAAGAAGAAGAAGATGAGATGAGAAGAGAAGATGAAGTAGATGAAGAAGAAGAAGATGAAGATGAAGATGAAGATGAAGAAGATGAAGATGAAGATGAAGAAGAAGAAGAGATGAAGAAGAAGAAGATGAAGAAGATGAAGAAGAAGATGAAGATGAAGATGAAGAAGATGAAGCAGAAGAAGAAGATGAAGATGAAGATGAAGATGAAGAAGAAGATGACGATGAAGATGAAGATGAAGAAGATGAAGCAGAAGAAGAAGATGAAGATGAAGATGAAGATGAAGAAGAAGATGACGATGAAGATGAAGATGAAGATGAAGAAGATGAAGAAGAGATGAAGATGAAGATGAAGATGAAGATGATGAAGATGAAGATGAAGAAGATGAAGATGAGATGAAGATGAAGATGATGAAGAAGAAGAAGATGAAGAAGAGAAGTGAAGAAGATGAAGATGAAGAAGAAGATGAAGAGAAGATGAAGATGAAGATGAAGATGAAGAAGATGAAGCAGAAGAAGAAGAAGAGATGAAGAAGAAGATGAAGAAGAAGAAGATGAAGATGAAGAAGAAGAAGATGAGAAGATGAAGAAGATGATGAAGATGAAGATGAAGATGAAGATGAAGATGAAGAAGATGAAGAAGATGAAGATGAAGATGAAGATGAAGAAGAAGATGAAGATGAAGAGAAGATGATGAAGAAGAAGAAGAAGAAGATGATGAGAAGAAGAAGAAGAAGATGAAGAAGATGAAGATGAAGATGAAGATGAAGATGAAGATGAAGAAGATGAAGATGAAGATGAAGATGAAGATGAAGATGAAGAAGAAGAGACGATGAAGATGAAGATGAAGAAGAAGAAGATGAAGAAGAAGATGAAGATGAAGATGAAGATGAAATGATGAAGATGAAGATGAAGAAGATGAAGATGAAGATGAAGATGAAGATGAAGAAGAAGATGAAGAAGAAGATGAAGAAGAAGAGAAGAAGAGACGAAGAAGATGAGTATGAAGCAGAAGAAGAAGAAGAAGAAGATGAAGATGAAGATGAAGAAGAAGATGAAGAGAATGAAGATGAAGATGAAGATGAAGATGAAGATGAAGATGAAGAAGGTAAAGATGAAATGAAGAAGATGAAGATGAAGATGAAGAAGAAGATGAAGATGAAGATGAAGAAGATGAAGATGAAGATGAAGATGAAGAAGAAGATGAAGATGAAGAAGAAGTAGATGAAGATGAAGAAGAAGACGATGAAGATGAAGATGAAGAAGAAGAAGATGAAGATGAAGATGATGAAGAAGAAGATGACGAAGATGAAGAAGAAGATGAAGAAGAAGAAGATGAAGAAGATGAAGAAGATAAAGAAGAAGAAAGAAGAAGAAGATGAAGAAGAAGATGAAGAAGAAGAAGATGAAGAAGAAGAAGAAGAAGATGAAGAAGATGAAGAAGAAGAAGATGAAATGTAGAAGAAGAAGATGAGAAGATGAAGAAGATGATGAAGATGAAGATGAAGATGAAGATGAAGATGAAGAAGATGAAGAAGATGAAGAAGATGAAGATGAAGATGAAGATGAAGAAGAAGATGAAGATGAAGAAGAAGATGATGAAGAAGAAGAAGAAGATGATGAAGAAGAAGAAGAAGATGAAGAAGATGAAGAAGAAGAAGAAGAAGAAGAAGAAGATGAAGAAGATGAAGATGAAGATGAAGAAGATGAAGCTGAAGATGAAGATGAAGATGATGAAGATGAAGATGAAGAAGATGAAGAAGAGAGAAGAAGATGAAGATGAAGATGAAGATGAAGAAGATGAAGATGAAGAAGAAGATGAAAAGAAGATGAAGAAGAGGAGAAGAAGATGAAGATGAAGGAGAAGAAGAAAAGAAGATGATGAAGAAGATGAAGAAGATGAAGAAGAAGATGAAGAAGAAGATGAAGAAGATGAAGATGAAGATGAAGAAGAAGATGAAGATGAAGATGAAGATGATGATGAAGAAGAAGAAGATGATGAAGATGACGATGAAGGTGAAGAAGAAGAAGAAGAAGAAGAAGAAGAAGATGAAGATGAAGAAGATGAAGATGAAGAAGAAGAAGAAGAATAAGAAGAAGAAGATGATGAAGATGAAGAAGATGAAGATGAAGATGAAGAAGAAGAAGAAGGAGAAGAAGATGAAGAAGAAGAAGAGAGATGAAGATGAAGATGAAGAAGAAGATGAAGAAGAAGATGAAGAAGAGGAGAAGAAGATGAAGATGAAGGAGAAGAAGAACATGAAGAAGAAGAAGAAGATGAAGAGGATGAAGAAGGTGAAGAAGAAGATGAAGAAGAAGATGAAGAAGATGAAGATGAAGATGAAGAAGATGAAGATGAAGATGAAGATGAAGATGAAGATGAAGAAGATGAAGAAGAAGAAGAAGAAGATGAAGAAGATGAAGATGAAGAAGAAGAAGAAGAAGAAGATGAAGATGAAGATGAAGAAGAAGAAGAAGAAGATGAAGATGAAGAAGAAGAAGAAGAAGAAGAAGATGAAGAAGAAGAAGATGAAGATGATGATGAAGAAGAAGAAGAAGAAGAAGAAGAAGAAGAAGATGAAGATGAAGATGAAGATGAAGAAAAAGATGAAGATGAAGATGAAGATGAAGAAGATGAAGATGAAGATGAAGAAGAAGAAGAAGATGAAGATGAAAAAGAAGAAAAAGAAGATGAAGATGAAGATGAAGAAGATGAAGATGAAGATGAAGAAGAAGAAGATGAAGATGAAGATGAAGAAGAAGAAGATGAAGAAGAAGATGAAGATGAAGATGAAGAGGAAGATGAAGAAGCTGAAGATGAAGATGAAGATGAAATGATGAAGATGAAGATGAAGAAGATGAAGATGAAGATGAAGATGAAGAAGAAGATGAAGATGAAGAAGAAGATGAAGAAGAAGATGAAGAAGAAGATGAAGAAGAAGACGAAGATGATGAAGATGAAGCAGAAGAAGAAGAAGAAGAAGATGAAGATGAAGATGAAGAAGAAGATGAAGAATGAAGATGAAGATGAAGATGAAGATGAAGATGAAGATGAAGATGAAGATGAAGAAGGTAAGATGAAGATGAAGAAGATGAAGATGAAGATGAAGAAGAAGATGAAGATGAAGATGAAGAAGATGAAGATGAAGATGAAGATGAAGATGAAGAAGAAGATGAAGATGAAGAGAAGATGAAGATGAAGATGAAGAAGAAGACGATGAAGATGAAGATGAAGAAGAAGAAGATGAAGATGAAGATGATGAAGAAGAAGATGACGAAGATGAAGAAGAAGATGAAGAAGAAGAAGATGAAGAAGATGAAGAAGATAAAGAAGAAGAAGAAGAAGAAGAAGATGAAGAAGAAGATGAAGAAGAAGAAGATGAAGAAGAAGAAGAAGAAGATGAAGAAGATGAAGAAGAAGAAGATGAAAATGAAGAAGAAGAAGATGAAGAAGATGAAGAAGATGATGAAGATGAAGATGAAGATGAAGAAGATGAAGAAGATGAAGAAGATGAAGATGAAGATGAAGATGAAGAAGAAGATGAAGATGAAGAAGAAGATGATGAAGAAGAAGAAGAAGAAGAAGATGATGAAGAAGAAGAAGAAGATGAAGAAGATGAAGAAGAAGAAGAAGAAGAAGATGAAGAAGATGAAGATGAAGATGAAGAAGATGAAGCTGAAGATGAAGATGAAGATGATGAAGATGAAGATGAAGAAGATGAAGAAGAAGAAGAAGAAGATGAAGATGAAGATGAAGATGAAGAAGATGAAGATGAAGATGAAGAAGAAGATGAAAAAGAAGATGAAGAAGAGGAGAAGAAGATGAAGATGAAGGAGAAGAAGAAGATGAAGAAGAAGAAGAAGAAAAAGAAGATGAAGATGAAGATGAAGATGAAGAAGATGAAGATGAAGATGAAGAAGAAGAAGAAGATGAAGATGAAAAAGAAGAAAAAGAAGATGAAGATGAAGATGAAGATGAAGAAGATGAAGATGAAGATGAAGAAGAAGAAGATGAAGATGAAGATGAAGAAGAAGAAGATGAAGAAGAAGATGAAGATGAAGATGAAGAAGAAGATGAAGAAGATGAAGATGAAGATGAAGATGAAATGACGAAGATGAAGATGAAGAAGTGGAAGATGAAGATGAAGATGAAGAAGAAGATGAAGATGAAGAAGAAGATGAAGAAGAAGATGAAGAAGAAGATGAAGAAGAAGACGAAGAAGATGAAGATGAAGCAGAAGAAGAAGAAGAAGAAGATGAAGATGAAGATGAAGAAGAAGATGAAGAGAATGAAGATGAAGATGAAGATGAAGATGAAGATGAAGATGAAGAAGGTAAAGATGAAGATGAAGAAGATGAAGATGAAGATGAAGAAGAAGATGAAGATGAAGATGAAGAAGATGAAGATGAAGATGAAGATGAAGAAGAAGATGAAGATGAAGAAGAAGAAGATGAAGATGAAGAAGAAGACGATGAAGATGAAGATGAAGAAGAAGAAGATGAAGATGAAGATGATGAAGAAGAAGATGACGAAGATGAAGAAGAAGATGAAGAAGAAGAAGATGAAGAAGATAAAGAAGAAGAAGAAGAAGAAGAAGATGAAGAAGAAGATGAAGAAGAAGAAGATGAAGAAGAAGAAGAAGAAGATGAAGAAGATGAAGAAGAAGAAGATGAAAATGAAGAAGAAGAAGATGAAGAAGATGAAGAAGATGATGAAGATGAAGATGAAGATGAAGATGAAGAAGATGAAGAAGATGAAGAAGATGAAGATGAAGATGAAGAAGAAGATGAAGATGAAGAAGATGATGATGAAGAAGAAGAAGAAGATGATGAAGAAGAAGAAGAAGATGAAGAAGATGAAGAAGAAGAAGAAGAAGAAGAAGAAGAAGAAGAAGATGAAGAAGATGAAGATGAAGATGAAGAAGATGAAGCTGAAGATGAAGATGAAGATGATGAAGATGAAGATGAAGAAGATGAAGAAGAAGAAGAAGAAGATGAAGATGAAGATGAAGATGAAGAAGATGAAGATGAAGATGAAGAAGAAGATGAAAAAGAAGATGAAGAAGAGGAGAAGAAGATGAAGATGAAGGAGAAGAAGAAGATGAAGAAGAAGAAGAAGATGAAGAAGATGAAGAAGATGAAGAAGAAGATGAAGAAGATGAAGATGAAGATGAAGAAGAAGATGAAGATGAAGATGAAGATGATGAAGAAGAAGAAGAAGATGATGAAGATGACGATGAAGGTGAAGAAGAAGAAGAAGAAGAAGATGAAGATGAAGAAGATGAAGATGATGAAGAAGATGAAGATGAAGAAGAAGATGAAGAAGATGAAGAAGAAGATGAAGAAGATGAAGAAGACGAAGAAGAAGAAGAAGAAGAATAAGAAGAAGAAGATGATGAAGATGAAGAAGATGAAGATGAAGATGAAGAAGAAGAAGAAGGAGAAGAAGATGAAGAAGAAGATGAAGATGAAGATGAAGAAGAAGATGAAGAAGAAGATGAAGAAGAGGAGAAGAAGATGAAGATGAAGGAGAAGAAGAACATGAAGAAGAAGAAGATGAAGAAGATGAAGAAGGTGAAGAAGAAGATGAAGAAGAAGATGAAGAAGATGAAGATGAAGATGAAGAAGATGAAGATGAAGATGAAGATGAAGAAGATGAAGAAGAAGAAGAAGAAGATGAAGAAGATGAAGATGAAGAAGAAGAAGAAGAAGAAGAAGAAGATGAAGATGAAGATGAAGAAGAAGAAGAAGAAGATGAAGATGAAGAAGAAGAAGAAGAAGAAGAAGAAGAAGATGAAGAAGAAGAAGATGAAGATGAAAAAGAAGAAAAAGAAGATGAAGATGAAGATGAAGATGAAGAAGATGAAGATGAAGATGAAGAAGAAGAAGATGAAGATGAAGATGAAGAAGATGAAGAAGAAGATGAAGATGAAGATGAAGAAGAAGATGAAGAAGATGAAGATGAAGATGAAGATGAAATGATGAAGATGAAGATGAAGAAGATGAAGATGAAGATGAAGATGAAGAAGAAGATGAAGATGAAGAAGAAGATGAAGAAGAAGATGAAGAAGAAGATGAAGAAGAAGACGAAGATGATGAAGATGAAGCAGAAGAAGAAGAAGAAGAAGATGAAGATGAAGATGAAGAAGAAGATGAAGAGAATGAAGATGAAGATGAAGATGAAGATGAAGATGAAGATGAAGAAGGTAAAGATGAAGATGAAGAAGATGAAGATGAAGATGAAGAAGAAGATGAAGATGAAGATGAAGAAGATGAAGATGAAGATGAAGATGAAGATGAAGAAGAAGATGAAGATGAAGAAGAAGAAGATGAAGATGAAGAAGAAGACGATGAAGATGAAGATGAAGAAGAAGAAGATGAAGATGAAGATGATGAAGAAGAAGATGACGAAGATGAAGAAGAAGATGAAGAAGAAGAAGATGAAGAAGATGAAGAAGATAAAGAAGAAGAAGAAGAAGAAGAAGAAGATGAAGAAGAAGATGAAGAAGAAGAAGATGAAGAAGAAGAAGAAGAAGATGAAGAAGATGAAGAAGAAGAAGATGAAAATGAAGAAGAAGAAGATGAAGAAGATGAAGAAGATGGTGAAGATGAAGATGAAGATGAAGATGAAGATGAAGAAGATGAAGAAGATGAAGAAGATGAAGATGAAGATGAAGATGAAGAAGAAGATGAAGATGAAGAAGAAGATGATGAAGAAGAAGAAGAAGATGATGAAGAAGAAGAAGAAGATGAAGAAGATGAAGAAGAAGAAGAAGAAGAAGATGAAGAAGATGAAGATGAAGATGAAGAAGATGAAGCTGAAGATGAAGATGAAGATGATGAAGATGAAGATGAAGAAGATGAAGAAGAAGAAGAAGATGAAGATGAAGATGAAGATGAAGAAGATGAAGATGAAGATGAAGAAGAAGATGAAAAAGAAGATGAAGAAGAGGAGAAGAAGATGAAGATGAAGGAGAAGAAGAAGATGAAGAAGAAGAAGAAGAAAAAGAAGATGAAGATGAAGATGAAGATGAAGAAGATGAAGATGAAGATGAAGAAGAAGAAGAAGATGAAGATGAAAAAGAAGAAAAAGAAGATGAAGATGAAGATGAAGATGAAGAAGATGAAGATGAAGATGAAGAAGAAGAAGATGAAGATGAAGATGAAGAAGAAGAAGATGAAGAAGAAGATGAAGATGAAGATGAAGAAGAAGATGAAGAAGATGAAGATGAAGATGAAGATGAAATGATGAAGATGAAGATGAAGAAGATGAAGATGAAGAAGAAGATGAAGATGAAGAAGAAGATGAAGAAGAAGATGAAGAAGAAGATGAAGAAGAAGACGAAGAAGATGAAGATGAAGCAGAAGAAGAAGAAGAAGAAGATGAAGATGAAGATGAAGAAGAAGATGAAGAGAATGAAGATGAAGATGAAGATGAAGATGAAGATGAAGAAGGTAAAGATGAAGATGAAGAAGATGAAGATGAAGATGAAGAAGAAGATGAAGATGAAGATGAAGAAGATGAAGATGAAGATGAAGATGAAGATGAAGAAGAAGATGAAGATGAAGAAGAAGAAGATGAAGATGAAGAAGAAGACGATGAAGATGAAGATGAAGAAGATGAAGATGAAGATGAAGAAGAAGAAGAAGAAGATGAAGATGAAGAAGAAGAAGAAGAAGAAGAAGAAGATGAAGAAGAAGAAGATGAAGATGACGAAGAAGAAGAAGAAGAAGAAGAAGAAGAAGAAGAAGAAGAAGATGAAGATGAAGATGAAGATGAAGAAAAAGAAGATGAAGATGAAGATGAAGATGAAGAAGATGAAGATGAAGATGAAGAAGAAGAAGAAGATGAAGATGAAAAAGAAGAAAAAGAAGATGAAGATGAAGATGAAGATGAAGAAGATGAAGATGAAGATGAAGAAGAAGAAGATGAAGATGAAGATGAAGAAGAAGATGAAGAAGAAGATGAAGATGAAGATGAAGAAGAAGATGAAGATGAAGATGAAGATGAAGATGCAGAAGATGAAGAAGAAGAAGATGAAGATGAAGATGAAGAAGAAGATGAAGATGAAGATGAAGATGATGAAGATGAAGATGATGAAGATGAAGATGAAGGTGAAGAAGAAGATGAAGAAGAAGATGAAGAAGATGAAGAAGAAGAAGAAGAAGAAGATGAAGATGAAGAAGAAGATGAAGAAGAAGATGAAGATGAAGATGAAGATGAAGATGAAGAAGATGAAGATGAAGATGAAGAAGAAGATGAGGATGAAGAAGATGAAGACGAAGATGAAGATGAAGATGAAGATGAAGACGAAGAAGAAGAAGATGAAGATGAAGATGAAGAAGAAGACGATGAAGATGAAGATGATGAAGTAGAAGATGAAGAAGATGACGAAGAAGATGAAGAAAAAGAAGATGAAGAAGATGAAGAAGATGAAGAAGAAGAAGAAGATGAAGAAGAAGAAGAAGAAGATGAAGATGAAGAAGAAGAAGATGAAGTAGATGAAGAAGAAGAAGATGAAGATGAAGATGAAGCAGAAGAAGATGAAGATGAAGATGAAGAAGAAGAAGAAGATGAAGAAGAAGAAGATGAAGAAGATGAAGAAGAAGATGAAGATGAAGATGAAGAAGATGAAGCAGAAGAAGAAGATGAAGATGAAGATGAAGATGAAGAAGAAAATGACGATGAAGATGAAGATGAAGATGAAGAAGATGAAGAAGAAGATGAAGATGAAGATGAAGATGAAGATGAAGATGAAGATGATGAAGATGAAGATGAAGATGAAGATGATGAAGAAGAAGAAGATGAAGAAGAAGAAGATGAAGAAGATGAAGATGAAGAAGAAGATGAAGAAGAAGATGAAGATGAAGATGAAGATGAAGAAGATGAAGCAGAAGAAGAAGATGAAGATGAAGATGAAGATGAAGAAGAAGATGACGATGAAGATGAAGGTGAAGATGAAGAAGATGAAGAAGAAGATGAAGATGAAGATGAAGATGATGAAGATGAAGATGAAGAAGATGAAGATGAAGATGAAGAAGAAGATGAAGATGAAGATGAAGATGAAGATGAAGAAGAAGATGAAGAAGATGAAGAAGAAGAAGATGAAGATGAAGATGAAGAAGAAGAAGATGAAGATGAACATGAAGAAGAAGAAGAAGATGAAGAAGAAGAAGATGAAGAAGATGAAGAAGAAGATGAAGATGAAGATGAAGATGAAGAAGATGAAGCAGAAGAAGAAGATGAAGATGAAGATGAAGATGAAGAAGAAGATGACGATGAAGATGAAGATGAAGATGAAGAAGATGAAGTAGAAGATGAAGATGAAGATGAAGATGATGAAGATGAAGATGAAGAAGATGAAGATGAAGATGAAGATGAAAATGATGAAGAAGAAGAAGATGAAGAAGAAGAAGATGAAGAAGATGAAGATGAAGAAGAAGATGAAGAAGAAGATGAAGATGAAGATGAAGATGAAGAAGATGAAGCAGAAGAAGAAGATGAAGATGAAGATGAATATGAAGAAGAAGATGACGATGAAGATGAAGATGAAGATGAAGAAGATGAAGAAGAAGATGAAGATGAAGATGAAGATGAAGATGATGAAGATGAAGATGAAGAAGATGAAGATGAAGATGAAGATGAAGAAGAAGATGAAGATGAAGAAGAAGATGAAGAAGATGATGAAGAAGAAGATGAAGAAGAAGACGAAGAAGATGAAGATGAAGCAGAAGAAGAAGAAGAAGAAGAAGATGAAGTTGAAGATGAAGAAGAAGATGAAGAAGAAGATGAAGATGAAGATGAAGATGAAGATGAAGATGAAGAAGGTAAAGATGAAGATGAAGAAGATGAAGATGAAGATGAAGAAGAAGATGAAGATGAAGATGAAGAAGATGAAGATGAAGATGAAGATGAAGATGAAGAAGAAGATGAAGATGAAGAAGAAGAAGATGAAGATGAAGAAGAAGACGATGAAGATGAAGATGAAGAAGAAGAAGATGAAGATGAAGATGATGAAGAAGAAGATGACGAAGATGAAGAAGAAGATGAAGAAGAAGAAGATGAAGAAGATGAAGAAGATAAAGAAGAAGAAGAAGAAGAAGAAGATGAAGAAGAAGATGAAGAAGAAGAAGATGAAGAAGAAGAAGAAGAAGATGAAGAAGATGAAGAAGAAGAAGATGAAGATGAAGAAGAAGAAGATGAAGAAGATGAAGAAGATGATGAAGATGAAGATGAAGATGAAGATGAAGAAGATGAAGATGAAGATGAAGATGAAGAAGAAGATGAAGATGAAGAAGAAGATGATGAAGAAGAAGAAGAAGAAGAAGATGATGAAGAAGAAGAAGAAGATGAAGAAGACGAAGAAGAAGAAGAAGAAGAAGAAGAAGAAGAAGAAGATGAAGAAGATGAAGATGAAGATGAAGAAGATGAAGATGAAGATGAAGATGAAGATGATGAAGATGAAGATGAAGAAGATGAAGAAGAAGAAGAAGAAGATGAAGATGAAGATGAAGATGAAGATGAAGAAGAAGATGAAGATGAAGATGAAGATGATGAAGAAGAAGAAGATGATGAAGATGACGATGAAGGTGAAGAAGAAGAAGAAGAAGAAGAAGAAGAAGAAGAAGAAGAAGAAGAAGATGAAGATGAAGATGAAGATGAAGAAGATGAAGATGATGAAGAAGATGAAGAAGATGAAGAAGATGAAGAAGAAGATGAAGAAGATGAAGAAGAAGAAGAAGAAGAAGAAGAACAAGAAGAAGAAGATGATGAAGATGAAGAAGATGAAGATGAAGATGAAGAAGAAGAAGAAGAAGAAGAAGATGAAGAAGAAGAAGATGAAGATGAAGATGAAGAAGAAGATGAAGAAGAAGATGAAGAAGAGGAGAAGAAGATGAAGATGAAGGAGAAGAAGAACATGAAGAAGAAGAAGAAGATGAAGAAGATGAAGAAGAAGATGAAGAAGAAGATGAAGAAGATGAAGATGAAGATGAAGAAGATGAAGAAGATGAAGATGAAGATGAAGATGAAGATGAAGATGAAGAAGATGATGAAGAAGAAGAAGAAGATGAAGAAGATGAAGATGAAGAAGAAGAAGAAGATGAAGATGAAGATGAAGAAGAAGAAGAAGAAGAAGATGAAGATGAAGAAGAAGAGGATGAAGAAGAAGAAGATGAAGATGAAGAAGAAGAAGAAGAAGAAGAAGAAGAAGAAGAAGATGAAGATGAAGATGAAGATGAAGAAAAAGAAGATGAAAATGAAGATGAAGATGAAGAAGATGAAGATGAAGATGAAGAAGAAGAAGAAGATGAAGATGAAGATGAAGTAAAAGAAGATGAAGATGAAGATGAAGATGAAGAAGATGAAGATGAAGATGAAGATGATGAAGATGAAGATGAAGATGAAGAAGAAGAAGAAGAAGATGAAGATGAAGAAGAAGAAGAAGAAGAAGAAGAAGATGAAGAAGAAGAAGATGAAGATGACGAAGAAGAAGAAGAAGAAGAAGAAGAAGAAGAAGAAGAAGAAGATGAAGATGAAGATGAAGATGAAGAAAAAGAAGATGAAGATGAAGATGAAGATGAAGAAGATGAAGATGAAGATGAAGAAGAAGAAGAAGATGAAGATGAAAAAGACGAAAAAGAAGATGAAGATGAAGATGAAGATGAAGAAGATGAAGATGAAGATGAAGAAGAAGAAGATGAAGATGAAGATGAAGATGAAGATGCAGAAGATGAAGAAGAAGAAGATGAAGATGAAGATGAAGAAGAAGATGAAGATGAAGATGAAGATGAAGAAGATGAAGATGAAGATGAAGAAGAAGAAGAAGATGAAGATGAAAAAGAAGAAAAAGAAGATGAAGATGAAGATGAAGATGAAGAAGATGAAGATGAAGATGAAGAAGAAGAAGATGAAGATGAAGATGAAGATGAAGATGCAGAAGATGAAGAAGAAGAAGATGAAGATGAAGATGAAGAAGAAGATGAAGATGAAGATGAAGATGATGAAGATGAAGATGATGAAGATGAAGATGAAGGTGAAGAAGAAGATGAAGAAGAAGATGAAGAAGATGAAGAAGAAGAAGAAGAAGAAGATGAAGATGAAGAAGAAGATGAAGAAGAAGATGAAGATGAAGATGAAGATGAAGATGAAGAAGATGAAGATGAAGATGAAGAAGAAGATGAGGATGAAGAAGATGAAGACGAAGATGAAGATGAAGATGAAGATGAAGACGAAGAAGAAGAAGATGAAGATGAAGATGAAGAAGAAGACGATGAAGATGAAGATGATGAAGTAGAAGATGAAGAAGATGACGAAGAAGATGAAGAAAAAGAAGATGAAGAAGATGAAGAAGATGAAGAAGAAGAAGAAGATGAAGAAGAAGAAGAAGAAGATGAAGATGAAGAAGAAGAAGATGAAGTAGATGAAGAAGAAGAAGATGAAGATGAAGATGAAGCAGAAGAAGATGAAGATGAAGATGAAGAAGAAGAAGAAGATGAAGAAGAAGAAGATGAAGAAGATGAAGAAGAAGATGAAGATGAAGATGAAGAAGATGAAGCAGAAGAAGAAGATGAAGATGAAGATGAAGATGAAGAAGAAAATGACGATGAAGATGAAGATGAAGATGAAGAAGATGAAGAAGAAGATGAAGATGAAGATGAAGATGAAGATGAAGATGAAGATGATGAAGATGAAGATGAAGATGAAGATGATGAAGAAGAAGAAGATGAAGAAGAAGAAGATGAAGAAGATGAAGATGAAGAAGAAGATGAAGAAGAAGATGAAGATGAAGATGAAGATGAAGAAGATGAAGCAGAAGAAGAAGATGAAGATGAAGTTGAAGATGAAGAAGAAGATGACGATGAAGATGAAGGTGAAGATGAAGAAGATGAAGAAGAAGATGAAGATGAAGATGAAGATGATGAAGATGAAGATGAAGAAGATGAAGATGAAGATGAAGATGAAGAAGAAGATGAAGATGAAGATGAAGATGAAGATGAAGAAGAAGATGAAGAAGATGAAGAAGAAGAAGATGAAGATGAAGATGAAGAAGAAGAAGATGAAGATGAACATGAAGAAGAAGAAGAAGATGAAGAAGAAGAAGATGAAGAAGATGAAGAAGAAGATGAAGATGAAGATGAAGATGAAGAAGATGAAGCAGAAGAAGAAGATGAAGATGAAGATGAAGATGAAGAAGAAGATGACGATGAAGATGAAGATGAAGATGAAGAAGATGAAGTAGAAGATGAAGATGAAGATGAAGATGATGAAGATGAAGATGAAGAAGATGAAGATGAAGATGAAGATGAAGATGATGAAGATGAAGATGATGAAGATGAAGATGAAGGTGAAGAAGAAGATGAAGAAGAAGATGAAGAAGATGAAGAAGAAGAAGAAGAAGAAGATGAAGATGAAGAAGAAGATGAAGAAGAAGATGAAGATGAAGATGAAGATGAAGATGAAGAAGATGAAGATGAAGATGAAGAAGAAGATGAGGATGAAGAAGATGAAGACGAAGATGAAGATGAAGATGAAGATGAAGACGAAGAAGAAGAAGATGAAGATGAAGATGAAGAAGAAGACGATGAAGATGAAGATGATGAAGTAGAAGATGAAGAAGATGACGAAGAAGATGAAGAAAAAGAAGATGAAGAAGATGAAGAAGATGAAGAAGAAGAAGAAGATGAAGAAGAAGAAGAAGAAGATGAAGATGAAGAAGAAGAAGATGAAGTAGATGAAGAAGAAGAAGATGAAGATGAAGATGAAGCAGAAGAAGATGAAGATGAAGATGAAGAAGAAGAAGAAGATGAAGAAGAAGAAGATGAAGAAGATGAAGAAGAAGATGAAGATGAAGATGAAGAAGATGAAGCAGAAGAAGAAGATGAAGATGAAGATGAAGATGAAGAAGAAAATGACGATGAAGATGAAGATGAAGATGAAGAAGATGAAGAAGAAGATGAAGATGAAGATGAAGATGAAGATGAAGATGAAGATGATGAAGATGAAGATGAAGATGAAGATGATGAAGAAGA
>NW_027142175.1:17500-27500 GCF_036365525.1 Heterodontus francisci | reverse complement strand
AAGATGAAGATGAAGAAGATGAAGAAGAAGAAGAAGAAGATGAAGATGAAGATGAAGATGAAGAAGATGAAGATGAAGATGAAGAAGAAGATGAAAAAGAAGATGAAGAAGAGGAGAAGAAGATGAAGATGAAGGAGAAGAAGAAGATGAAGAAGAAGAAGAAGATGAAGAAGATGAAGAAGATGAAGAAGAAGATGAAGAAGATGAAGATGAAGATGAAGAAGAAGATGAAGATGAAGATGAAGATGATGAAGAAGAAGAAGAAGATGATGAAGATGACGATGAAGGTGAAGAAGAAGAAGAAGAAGAAGATGAAGATGAAGAAGATGAAGATGATGAAGAAGATGAAGATGAAGAAGAAGATGAAGAAGATGAAGAAGAAGATGAAGAAGATGAAGAAGACGAAGAAGAAGAAGAAGAAGAATAAGAAGAAGAAGATGATGAAGATGAAGAAGATGAAGATGAAGATGAAGAAGAAGAAGAAGGAGAAGAAGATGAAGAAGAAGATGAAGATGAAGATGAAGAAGAAGATGAAGAAGAAGATGAAGAAGAGGAGAAGAAGATGAAGATGAAGGAGAAGAAGAACATGAAGAAGAAGAAGATGAAGAAGATGAAGAAGGTGAAGAAGAAGATGAAGAAGAAGATGAAGAAGATGAAGATGAAGATGAAGAAGATGAAGATGAAGATGAAGATGAAGAAGATGAAGAAGAAGAAGAAGAAGATGAAGAAGATGAAGATGAAGAAGAAGAAGAAGAAGAAGAAGAAGATGAAGATGAAGATGAAGAAGAAGAAGAAGAAGATGAAGATGAAGAAGAAGAAGAAGAAGAAGAAGAAGAAGATGAAGAAGAAGAAGATGAAGATGAAAAAGAAGAAAAAGAAGATGAAGATGAAGATGAAGATGAAGAAGATGAAGATGAAGATGAAGAAGAAGAAGATGAAGATGAAGATGAAGAAGAAGAAGATGAAGAAGAAGATGAAGATGAAGATGAAGAAGAAGATGAAGAAGATGAAGATGAAGATGAAGATGAAATGATGAAGATGAAGATGAAGAAGATGAAGATGAAGATGAAGATGAAGAAGAAGATGAAGATGAAGAAGAAGATGAAGAAGAAGATGAAGAAGAAGATGAAGAAGAAGACGAAGATGATGAAGATGAAGCAGAAGAAGAAGAAGAAGAAGATGAAGATGAAGATGAAGAAGAAGATGAAGAGAATGAAGATGAAGATGAAGATGAAGATGAAGATGAAGATGAAGAAGGTAAAGATGAAGATGAAGAAGATGAAGATGAAGATGAAGAAGAAGATGAAGATGAAGATGAAGAAGATGAAGATGAAGATGAAGATGAAGATGAAGAAGAAGATGAAGATGAAGAAGAAGAAGATGAAGATGAAGAAGAAGACGATGAAGATGAAGATGAAGAAGAAGAAGATGAAGATGAAGATGATGAAGAAGAAGATGACGAAGATGAAGAAGAAGATGAAGAAGAAGAAGATGAAGAAGATGAAGAAGATAAAGAAGAAGAAGAAGAAGAAGAAGATGAAGAAGAAGATGAAGAAGAAGAAGATGAAGAAGAAGAAGAAGAAGAAGATGAAGAAGATGAAGAAGAAGAAGATGAAAATGAAGAAGAAGAAGATGAAGAAGATGAAGAAGATGGTGAAGATGAAGATGAAGATGAAGATGAAGATGAAGAAGATGAAGAAGATGAAGAAGATGAAGATGAAGATGAAGATGAAGAAGAAGATGAAGATGAAGAAGAAGATGATGAAGAAGAAGAAGAAGATGATGAAGAAGAAGAAGAAGATGAAGAAGATGAAGAAGAAGAAGAAGAAGAAGATGAAGAAGATGAAGATGAAGATGAAGAAGATGAAGCTGAAGATGAAGATGAAGATGATGAAGATGAAGATGAAGAAGATGAAGAAGAAGAAGAAGATGAAGATGAAGATGAAGATGAAGAAGATGAAGATGAAGATGAAGAAGAAGATGAAAAAGAAGATGAAGAAGAGGAGAAGAAGATGAAGATGAAGGAGAAGAAGAAGATGAAGAAGAAGAAGAAGAAAAAGAAGATGAAGATGAAGATGAAGATGAAGAAGATGAAGATGAAGATGAAGAAGAAGAAGAAGATGAAGATGAAAAAGAAGAAAAAGAAGATGAAGATGAAGATGAAGATGAAGAAGATGAAGATGAAGATGAAGAAGAAGAAGATGAAGATGAAGATGAAGAAGAAGAAGATGAAGAAGAAGATGAAGATGAAGATGAAGAAGAAGATGAAGAAGATGAAGATGAAGATGAAGATGAAATGATGAAGATGAAGATGAAGAAGATGAAGATGAAGAAGAAGATGAAGATGAAGAAGAAGATGAAGAAGAAGATGAAGAAGAAGATGAAGAAGAAGACGAAGAAGATGAAGATGAAGCAGAAGAAGAAGAAGAAGAAGATGAAGATGAAGATGAAGAAGAAGATGAAGAGAATGAAGATGAAGATGAAGATGAAGATGAAGATGAAGAAGGTAAAGATGAAGATGAAGAAGATGAAGATGAAGATGAAGAAGAAGATGAAGATGAAGATGAAGAAGATGAAGATGAAGATGAAGATGAAGATGAAGAAGAAGATGAAGATGAAGAAGAAGAAGATGAAGATGAAGAAGAAGACGATGAAGATGAAGATGAAGAAGATGAAGATGAAGATGAAGAAGAAGAAGAAGAAGATGAAGATGAAGAAGAAGAAGAAGAAGAAGAAGAAGATGAAGAAGAAGAAGATGAAGATGACGAAGAAGAAGAAGAAGAAGAAGAAGAAGAAGAAGAAGAAGAAGAAGAAGATGAAGATGAAGATGAAGATGAAGAAAAAGAAGATGAAGATGAAGATGAAGATGAAGAAGATGAAGATGAAGATGAAGAAGAAGAAGAAGATGAAGATGAAAAAGAAGAAAAAGAAGATGAAGATGAAGATGAAGATGAAGAAGATGAAGATGAAGATGAAGAAGAAGAAGATGAAGATGAAGATGAAGAAGAAGATGAAGAAGAAGATGAAGATGAAGATGAAGAAGAAGATGAAGATGAAGATGAAGATGAAGATGCAGAAGATGAAGAAGAAGAAGATGAAGATGAAGATGAAGAAGAAGATGAAGATGAAGATGAAGATGATGAAGATGAAGATGATGAAGATGAAGATGAAGGTGAAGAAGAAGATGAAGAAGAAGATGAAGAAGATGAAGAAGAAGAAGAAGAAGAAGATGAAGATGAAGAAGAAGATGAAGAAGAAGATGAAGATGAAGATGAAGATGAAGATGAAGAAGATGAAGATGAAGATGAAGAAGAAGATGAGGATGAAGAAGATGAAGACGAAGATGAAGATGAAGATGAAGATGAAGACGAAGAAGAAGAAGATGAAGATGAAGATGAAGAAGAAGACGATGAAGATGAAGATGATGAAGTAGAAGATGAAGAAGATGACGAAGAAGATGAAGAAAAAGAAGATGAAGAAGATGAAGAAGATGAAGAAGAAGAAGAAGATGAAGAAGAAGAAGAAGAAGATGAAGATGAAGAAGAAGAAGATGAAGTAGATGAAGAAGAAGAAGATGAAGATGAAGATGAAGCAGAAGAAGATGAAGATGAAGATGAAGAAGAAGAAGAAGATGAAGAAGAAGAAGATGAAGAAGATGAAGAAGAAGATGAAGATGAAGATGAAGAAGATGAAGCAGAAGAAGAAGATGAAGATGAAGATGAAGATGAAGAAGAAAATGACGATGAAGATGAAGATGAAGATGAAGAAGATGAAGAAGAAGATGAAGATGAAGATGAAGATGAAGATGAAGATGAAGATGATGAAGATGAAGATGAAGATGAAGATGATGAAGAAGAAGAAGATGAAGAAGAAGAAGATGAAGAAGATGAAGATGAAGAAGAAGATGAAGAAGAAGATGAAGATGAAGATGAAGATGAAGAAGATGAAGCAGAAGAAGAAGATGAAGATGAAGATGAAGATGAAGAAGAAGATGACGATGAAGATGAAGGTGAAGATGAAGAAGATGAAGAAGAAGATGAAGATGAAGATGAAGATGATGAAGATGAAGATGAAGAAGATGAAGATGAAGATGAAGAAGAAGATGAAGATGAAGATGAAGATGAAGATGAAGAAGAAGATGAAGAAGATGAAGAAGAAGAAGATGAAGATGAAGATGAAGAAGAAGAAGATGAAGATGAACATGAAGAAGAAGAAGAAGATGAAGAAGAAGAAGATGAAGAAGATGAAGAAGAAGATGAAGATGAAGATGAAGATGAAGAAGATGAAGCAGAAGAAGAAGATGAAGATGAAGATGAAGATGAAGAAGAAGATGACGATGAAGATGAAGATGAAGATGAAGAAGATGAAGTAGAAGATGAAGATGAAGATGAAGATGATGAAGATGAAGATGAAGAAGATGAAGATGAAGATGAAGATGAAAATGATGAAGAAGAAGAAGATGAAGAAGAAGAAGATGAAGAAGATGAAGATGAAGAAGAAGATGAAGAAGAAGATGAAGATGAAGATGAAGATGAAGAAGATGAAGCAGAAGAAGAAGATGAAGATGAAGATGAATATGAAGAAGAAGATGACGATGAAGATGAAGATGAAGATGAAGAAGATGAAGAAGAAGATGAAGATGAAGATGAAGATGAAGATGATGAAGATGAAGATGAAGAAGATGAAGATGAAGATGAAGATGAAGAAGAAGATGAAGATGAAGAAGAAGATGAAGAAGATGATGAAGAAGAAGATGAAGAAGAAGACGAAGAAGATGAAGATGAAGCAGAAGAAGAAGAAGAAGAAGAAGATGAAGATGAAGATGAAGAAGAAGATGAAGAAGAAGATGAAGATGAAGATGAAGATGAAGATGAAGATGAAGAAGGTAAAGATGAAGATGAAGAAGATGAAGATGAAGATGAAGAAGAAGATGAAGATGAAGATGAAGAAGATGAAGATGAAGATGAAGATGAAGATGAAGAAGAAGATGAAGATGAAGAAGAAGAAGATGAAGATGAAGAAGAAGACGATGAAGATGAAGATGAAGAAGAAGAAGATGAAGATGAAGATGATGAAGAAGAAGATGACGAAGATGAAGAAGAAGATGAAGAAGAAGAAGATGAAGAAGATGAAGAAGATAAAGAAGAAGAAGAAGAAGAAGAAGATGAAGAAGAAGATGAAGAAGAAGAAGATGAAGAAGAAGAAGAAGAAGATGAAGAAGATGAAGAAGAAGAAGATGAAGATGAAGAAGAAGAAGATGAAGAAGATGAAGAAGATGATGAAGATGAAGATGAAGATGAAGATGAAGAAGATGAAGATGAAGATGAAGATGAAGAAGAAGATGAAGATGAAGAAGAAGATGATGAAGAAGAAGAAGAAGAAGAAGATGATGAAGAAGAAGAAGAAGATGAAGAAGACGAAGAAGAAGAAGAAGAAGAAGAAGAAGAAGAAGATGAAGAAGATGAAGATGAAGATGAAGAAGATGAAGATGAAGATGAAGATGAAGATGATGAAGATGAAGATGAAGAAGATGAAGAAGAAGAAGAAGAAGATGAAGATGAAGATGAAGATGAAGATGAAGAAGAAGATGAAGATGAAGATGAAGATGATGAAGAAGAAGAAGATGATGAAGATGACGATGAAGGTGAAGAAGAAGAAGAAGAAGAAGAAGAAGAAGAAGAAGAAGAAGAAGATGAAGATGAAGATGAAGATGAAGAAGATGAAGATGATGAAGAAGATGAAGAAGATGAAGAAGATGAAGAAGAAGATGAAGAAGATGAAGAAGAAGAAGAAGAAGAAGAAGAACAAGAAGAAGAAGATGATGAAGATGAAGAAGATGAAGATGAAGATGAAGAAGAAGAAGAAGAAGAAGAAGATGAAGAAGAAGAAGATGAAGATGAAGATGAAGAAGAAGATGAAGAAGAAGATGAAGAAGAGGAGAAGAAGATGAAGATGAAGGAGAAGAAGAACATGAAGAAGAAGAAGAAGATGAAGAAGATGAAGAAGAAGATGAAGAAGAAGATGAAGAAGATGAAGATGAAGATGAAGAAGATGAAGAAGATGAAGATGAAGATGAAGATGAAGATGAAGATGAAGAAGATGATGAAGAAGAAGAAGAAGATGAAGAAGATGAAGATGAAGAAGAAGAAGAAGATGAAGATGAAGATGAAGAAGAAGAAGAAGAAGAAGATGAAGATGAAGAAGAAGAGGATGAAGAAGAAGAAGATGAAGATGAAGAAGAAGAAGAAGAAGAAGAAGAAGAAGAAGAAGATGAAGATGAAGATGAAGATGAAGAAAAAGAAGATGAAAATGAAGATGAAGATGAAGAAGATGAAGATGAAGATGAAGAAGAAGAAGAAGATGAAGATGAAGATGAAGTAAAAGAAGATGAAGATGAAGATGAAGATGAAGAAGATGAAGATGAAGATGAAGATGATGAAGATGAAGATGAAGATGAAGAAGAAGAAGAAGAAGATGAAGATGAAGAAGAAGAAGAAGAAGAAGAAGAAGATGAAGAAGAAGAAGATGAAGATGACGAAGAAGAAGAAGAAGAAGAAGAAGAAGAAGAAGAAGAAGAAGAAGAAGATGAAGATGAAGATGAAGATGAAGAAAAAGAAGATGAAGATGAAGATGAAGATGAAGAAGATGAAGATGAAGATGAAGAAGAAGAAGAAGATGAAGATGAAAAAGAAGAAAAAGAAGATGAAGATGAAGATGAAGATGAAGAAGATGAAGATGAAGATGAAGAAGAAGAAGATGAAGATGAAGATGAAGATGAAGATGCAGAAGATGAAGAAGAAGAAGATGAAGATGAAGATGAAGAAGAAGATGAAGATGAAGATGAAGATGAAGAAGATGAAGATGAAGATGAAGAAGAAGAAGAAGATGAAGATGAAAAAGAAGAAAAAGAAGATGAAGATGAAGATGAAGATGAAGAAGATGAAGATGAAGATGAAGAAGAAGAAGATGAAGATGAAGATGAAGATGAAGATGCAGAAGATGAAGAAGAAGAAGATGAAGATGAAGATGAAGAAGAAGATGAAGATGAAGATGAAGATGATGAAGATGAAGATGATGAAGATGAAGATGAAGGTGAAGAAGAAGATGAAGAAGAAGATGAAGAAGATGAAGAAGAAGAAGAAGAAGAAGATGAAGATGAAGAAGAAGATGAAGAAGAAGATGAAGATGAAGATGAAGATGAAGATGAAGAAGATGAAGATGAAGATGAAGAAGAAGATGAGGATGAAGAAGATGAAGACGAAGATGAAGATGAAGATGAAGATGAAGACGAAGAAGAAGAAGATGAAGATGAAGATGAAGAAGAAGACGATGAAGATGAAGATGATGAAGTAGAAGATGAAGAAGATGACGAAGAAGATGAAGAAAAAGAAGATGAAGAAGATGAAGAAGATGAAGAAGAAGAAGAAGATGAAGAAGAAGAAGAAGAAGATGAAGATGAAGAAGAAGAAGATGAAGTAGATGAAGAAGAAGAAGATGAAGATGAAGATGAAGCAGAAGAAGATGCAGATGAAGATGAAGAAGAAGAAGAAGATGAAGAAGAAGAAGATGAAGAAGATGAAGAAGAAGATGAAGATGAAGATGAAGAAGATGAAGCAGAAGAAGAAGATGAAGATGAAGATGAAGATGAAGAAGAAAATGACGATGAAGATGAAGATGAAGATGAAGAAGATGAAGAAGAAGATGAAGATGAAGATGAAGATGAAGATGAAGATGAAGATGATGAAGATGAAGATGAAGATGAAGATGATGAAGAAGAAGAAGATGAAGAAGAAGAAGATGAAGAAGATGAAGATGAAGAAGAAGATGAAGAAGAAGATGAAGATGAAGATGAAGATGAAGAAGATGAAGCAGAAGAAGAAGATGAAGATGAAGTTGAAGATGAAGAAGAAGATGACGATGAAGATGAAGGTGAAGATGAAGAAGATGAAGAAGAAGATGAAGATGAAGATGAAGATGATGAAGATGAAGATGAAGAAGATGAAGATGAAGATGAAGATGAAGAAGAAGATGAAGATGAAGATGAAGATGAAGATGAAGAAGAAGATGAAGAAGATGAAGAAGAAGAAGATGAAGATTAAGATGAAGAAGAAGAAGATGAAGATGAACATGAAGAAGAAGAAGAAGATGAAGAAGAAGAAGATGAAGAAGATGAAGAAGAAGATGAAGATGAAGATGAAGATGAAGAAGATGAAGCAGAAGAAGAAGATGAAGATGAAGATGAAGATGAAGAAGAAGATGACGATGAAGATGAAGATGAAGATGAAGAAGATGAAGTAGAAGATGAAGATGAAGATGAAGATGATGAAGATGAAGATGAAGAAGATGAAGATGAAGATGAAGATGAAGATGATGAAGAAGAAGAAGATGAAGAAGAAGAAGATGAAGAAGATGAAGATGAAGAAGAAGATGAAGAAGAAGATGAAGATGAAGATGAAGATGAAGAAGATGAAGCAGAAGAAGAAGATGAAGATGAAGATGAATATGAAGAAGAAGATGACGATGAAGATGAAGATGAAGATGAAGAAGATGAAGAAGAAGATGAAGATGAAGATGAAGATGAAGATGATGAAGATGAAGATGAAGAAGATGAAGATGAAGATGAAGATGAAGAAGAAGATGAAGATGAAGAAGAAGATGAAGAAGATGATGAAGAAGAAGATGAAGAAGAAGACGAAGAAGATGAAGATGAAGCAGAAGAAGAAGAAGAAGAAGAAGATGAAGATGAAGATGAAGAAGAAGATGAAGAAGAAGATGAAGATGAAGATGAAGATGAAGATGAAGATGAAGAAGGTAAAGATGAAGATGAAGAAGATGAAGATGAAGATGAAGAAGAAGATGAAGATGAAGATGAAGAAGATGAAGATGAAGATGAAGATGAAGATGAAGAAGAAGATGAAGATGAAGAAGAAGAAGATGAAGATGAAGAAGAAGACGATGAAGATGAAGATGAAGAAGAAGAAGATGAAGATGAAGATGATGAAGAAGAAGATGACGAAGATGAAGAAGAAGATGAAGAAGAAGAAGATGAAGAAGATGAAGAAGATAAAGAAGAAGAAGAAGAAGAAGAAGATGAAGAAGAAGATGAAGAAGAAGAAGATGAAGAAGAAGAAGAAGAAGATGAAGAAGATGAAGAAGAAGAAGATGAAGATGAAGAAGAAGAAGATGAAGAAGATGAAGAAGATGATGAAGATGAAGATGAAGATGAAGATGAAGAAGATGAAGAAGATGAAGATGAAGATGAAGATGAAGAAGAAGATGAAGATGAAGAAGAAGATGATGAAGAAGAAGATGATGAAGAAGAAGAAGATGATGAAGAAGAAGAAGAAGATGAAGAAGACGAAGAAGAAGAAGAAGAAGAAGAAGAAGAAGAAGAAGAAGATGAAGAAGATGAAGATGAAGATGAAGAAGATGAAGATGAAGATGAAGATGAAGATGATGAAGATGAAGATGAAGAAGATGAAGAAGAAGAAGAAGAAGATGAAGATGAAGATGAAGATGAAGATGAAGAAGAAGATGAAGATGAAGATGAAGATGATGAAGAAGAAGAAGATGATGAAGATGACGATGAAGGTGAAGAAGAAGAAGAAGAAGAAGAAGAAGAAGAAGAAGAAGATGAAGATGAAGATGAAGATGAAGAAGATGAAGATGATGAAGAAGATGAAGAAGATGAAGAAGATGAAGAAGAAGATGAAGAAGATGAAGAAGAAGAAGAAGAAGAAGAAGAACAAGAAGAAGAAGATGATGAAGATGAAGAAGATGAAGATGAAGATGAAGAAGAAGAAGAAGAAGAAGAAGATGAAGAAGAAGAAGATGAAGATGAAGATGAAGAAGAAGATGAAGAAGAAGATGAAGAAGAGGAGAAGAAGATGAAGATGAAGGAGAAGAAGAACATGAAGAAGAAGAAGAAGATGAAGAAGATGAAGAAGAAGATGAAGAAGAAGATGAAGAAGATGAAGATGAAGATGAAGAAGATGAAGAA
>NW_027142175.1:0-12500 GCF_036365525.1 Heterodontus francisci | reverse complement strand
AAGAAGAAGATGAAGATGAAGATGAAGATGATGAAGATGAAGATGATGAAGATGAAGATGAAGGTGAAGAAGAAGATGAAGAAGATGAAGAAGAAGAAGAAGAAGAAGATGAAGGTGAAGAAGAAGATGAAGAAGAAGATGAAGATGAAGATGAAGATGAAGATGAAGAAGATGAAGATGAAGATGAAGATGAAGAAGAAGATGAAGATGAAGAAGATGAAGACGAAGACGAAGATGAAGATAAAGATGAAGATGAAGACGAAGAAGAAGAAGATGAAGATGAAGATGAAGAAGAAGACGATGAAGATGAAGATGAAGAAGATGAAGATGAAGAAGAAGAAGATGAAGATGAAGATGATGAAGAAGAAGATGAAGAAGATGACGAAGAAGATGAAGAAAAGGAAGATGAAGAAGATGAAGAAGATGAAGAAGAAGAAGAAGATGAAGAAGAAGAAGAAGAAGATGAAGATGAAGAAGAAGAAGATGAAGTAGATGAAGAAGATGATGAAGATGAAGATGAAGATGAAGATGAAGAAGATGAAGATGAAGAAGAAGAAGAAGAAGATGAAGATGAAGATGAAGATGAAGAAGAAGATGAAGATGAAGATGAAGATGAAGAAGAAGAAGATGAAGAAGAAGATGAAGATGAAGATGAAGAAGATGAAGATGAAGAAGAAGAAGAAGATGAAGATGACGATGAAGGTGAAGAAGAAGAAGAAGAAGAAGAAGAAGAAGAAGAAGAAGAAGAAGAAGAAGAAGAAGAAGTTGAAGATGAAGATGAAGATGAAGATGATGAAGAAGATGAAGATGAAGATGAAGAAGAAGAAGATGAAGAAGAAGATGAAGAAGATGAAGAAGAAGATGAAGAAGATGAAGAAGAAGAAGAAGAATAAGAAGCAGAAGATGATGTAGATGAAGAAGATGAAGATGAAGACGAAGATGAAGATGAAGAAGAAGAAGAAGAAGAAGAAGAAGAAGAAGATGAAGATGAAGATGAAGAAGAAGATGAAGAAGAAGATGAAGAAGAGGAGAAGAAGATGAAGATGAAGGAGAAGAAGAAGATGAAAAAGATGAAGAAGATGAAGAAGATGAAGAGGAAGATGAAGATGAAGAAGAAGATGAAGATGAAGATGAAGATGAAGAAGAAGATGAAGAAGATGAAGAAGAAGAAGATGAAGATGAAGAAGAAGAAGATGAAGATGAAGATGAAGATGAAGAAGATGAAGATGAAGATGAAGATGAAGATGATGAAGAAGAAGAAGATGAAGAAGAAGAAGATGAAGAAGATGAAGATGAAGAAGAAGATGAAGAAGAAGATGAAGATGTAGATGAAGATGAAGAAGATGAAGCAGAAGAAGAAGATAAAGATGAAGATGAAGATGAAGAAGAAGATGACGATGAAGATGAAGATGAAGATGAAGATGAAGAAGATGAAGAAGAAGATGAAGATGAAGATGAAGATGATGAAGATGAAGATGAAGAAGATGAAGATGAAGATGAAGATGAAGAAGAAGATGAAGATGAAGAAGAAGATGAAGAAGAAGATGAAGAAGAAGATGAAGAAGAAGACGAAGAAGATGAAGATGAAGCAGAAGAAGAAGAAGAAGATGAAGATGAAGAAGAAGATGAAGAAGAAGATGAAGATGAAGATGAAGCTGAAGATGAAGATGAAGAAGGTGAAGATGAAGATGAAGAAGATGAAGATGAAGAAGAAGATGAAGATGAAGATGAAGAAGATGAAGATGAAGATGAAGATGAAGATGAAGATGAAGAAGAAGATGAAGATGAAGAAGAAGAAGATGAAGATGAAGAAGAAGACGATGAAGATGAAGATGAAGAAGAAGAAGATGAAGATGAAGATGATGAAGAAGAAGATGACGAAGATGAAGAAGAAGATGAAGAAGAAGAAGATGAAGAAGATGAAGAAGATGAAGAAGAAGAAGAAGAAGAAGATGAAGAAGATGAAGAAGAAGAAGATGAAGAAGAAGAAGAAGAAGATGAAGAAGATGAAGAAGAAGATGAAGAAGAAGAAGAAGAAGATGAAGATGAAGATGAAGAAGAAGATGAAGAAGAAGATGAAGAAGAAGATGAAGAAGAAGAAGATGAAGATGAAGAAGAAGAAGATGAAGAAGATGAAGAAGATGATGAAGATGAAGATGAAGATGAAGATGAAGAAGATGAAGAAGATGAAGAAGATGAAGATGAAGATGAAGATGAAGAAGAAGATGAAGATGAAGAAGAAGATGATGAAGAAGAAGAAGAAGAAGATGATGAAGAAGAAGAAGAAGAAGAAGATGAAGAAGATGAAGATGAAGATGAAGATGAAGATGAAGAAGAAGAAGAAGAAGATGAAGATGAAGATGAAGAAGAAGATGAAGAAGAAGATGAAGAAGAAGATGAAGAAGAAGAAGATGAAGATGAAGAAGAAGAAGATGAAGAAGATGAAGAAGAAGATGAAGAAGAAGAAGAAGAAGATGAAGATGAAGATGAAGAAGAAGATGAAGAAGAAGATGAAGAAGAAGATGAAGAAGAAGAAAATGAAGATGAAGAAGATGAAGAAGATGATGAAGATGAAGATGAAGATGAAGATGAAGAAGATGAAGAAGATGAAGATGAAGATGAAGATGAAGAAGAAGATGAAGATGAAGAAGAAGATGATGAAGAAGAAGAAGAAGAAGAAGATGATGAAGAAGATGAAGATGAAGATGAAGAAGATGAAGATGAAGATGATGATGAAGATGATGAAGATGAAGATGAAGATGAAGATGAAGAAGAAGATGAAGAAGAAGAAGAAGAAGATGAAGATGAAGATGAAGATGAAGAAGAAGATGAAGATGAAGATGAAGATGATGAAGAAGAAGAAGAAGATGATGAAGATGACGATGAAGGTGAAGAAGAAGAAGAAGAAGAAGAAGATGAAGAAGAAGATGAAGAAGATGAAGAAGAAGATGAAGAAGATGAAGAAGAAGATGAAGAAGATGAAGAAGAAGAAGAAGAAGAATAAGAAGAAGAATAATAAGAAGAAGATGGTGAAGATGAAGAAGATGAAGATGAAGATGAAGATGAAGAAGAAGAAGAAGAAGAAGAAGAAGAAGAAGATGAAGAAGAAGAAGATGAAGATGAAGATGAAGAAGAAGATGAAAAAGAAGATGAAGAAGAGAAGAAGATGAAGATGAAGATGAAGGAGAAGAAGAAGATGAAGAAGAAGAAGAAGATGAAGAAGATGAAGAAGATTAAGAAGAAGATGAAGAAGAAGATGAAGAAGATGAAGATGAAGATGAAGAAGATGAAGAAGATGAAGATGAAGATGAAGATGAGGAAGATGAAGAAGTAGAAGAAGAAGAAGAAGAAGAAGAAGAAGAAGATGAAGATGAAGAAGGAGAAGAAGAAGAAGATGAAGATGAAGATGAAGATGAAGATGGAGAAGATGATGAAGATGAAGATGAAAAAGAAGAAGAAGAAAAGAAGAGAAGAAGAAGAAGAAGAAGAAGAAGAAGAAGAAGAAGAAGAAGAAGATGAAGATGAAGATGAAGAAGAAGAAGATGAAGATGAAGAAGAAGATGAAGAAGATGAAGATGAAGAAGAAGATGAAGAAGAAGATGAAGATGAAGATGAAGATGAAGATGATGAAGCAGAAGAAGAAGATGAAGATGAAGATGAAGATGAAGAAGAAGATGAAGATGAAGATGAAGATGAAGATGATGAAGATGAAGAAGATGAAGATGAAGAAGAAGATGAAGAAGAAGATGAAGAAGAAGATGAAGAAGATGAGGATGAAGAAGAAGAAGAAGAAGAAGAAGAAGATGAAGATGAAGATGAAGAAGAAGAAGAAGAAGATGAAGAAGAAGATGAAGATGAAGATGAAGATGAAAATGAAGATGAAGAAGGTGAAGATGAAGATGAAGAAGATGAAGATGAAGATGAAGATGAAGAAGAAGATGAAGATGAAGATGAAGAAGATGAAGATGATGATGAAGATGAAGATGAAGAAGAAGATGAAGATGAAGATGAAGAAGAAGACGATGAAGATGAAGATGAAGAAGAAGAAGATGACGAAGATGAAGAAGAAGATGAAGAAGAAGAAGATGAAGAAGATGAGAAGAAGAAGAAGAAGAAGAAGAAGAAGAAGATGAAGAAGAAGATGAAGAAGAAGAAGATGAAGAAGAAGAAGAAGAAGATGAAGAAGATGAAGAAGAAGATGAAGAAAAAGATGAAGAAGAAGAAGATGATGAAGATGAAGAAGATGAAGAAGAAGATGAAGAAGAAGATGAAGAAGATGAAGAAGAAGAAGAAGAAGAAGATGAAGAAGATGAAGAAGAAGAAGATGAAGAAGATGAAGAAGAAAATGAAGAAGAAGAAGAAGAAGATAAAGATGAAGATGAAGAAGAAGAAGAAGAAGAAGATGAAGAAGAAGATGAAGAAGAAGAAGATGAAGTAGATGAAGAAGATGACGAAGATGAAGATGAAGATGAAGAAGATGAAGAAGATGAAGATGAAGATGAAGAAGAAGATGAAGAAGAAGATGAAGATGAAGATGAAGATGAAGAAGAAGATGAAGAAGAAGATGAAGATGAAGATGAAGAAGATGAAGATGAAGAAGAAGAAGAAGAAGATGAAGATGACGATGAAGATGAAGAAGAAGAAGAAGAAGAAGAAGATGAAGATGAAGATGAAGAAGATGAAGATGATGAAGAAGATGAAGATGAAGAAGAAGAAGATGAAGAAGAAGATGAAGAAGATGAAGAAGAAGATGAAGAAGATGAAGAAGAAGAAGAAGAAGCTGAATAAGAAGAAGGAGATGATGAAGATGAAGAAGATGAAGATGAAGATGAAGATGAAGATGAAGAAGAAGAAGAAGAAGATGAAGAAGGTGAAGAAGAAGAAGATGAAGACGAAGATGAAGAAGAAGATGAAGAAGAAGATGAAGAAGAGGAGAAGAAGATGAAGATGAAGAAGAAGAAGAAGATGACGAAGAAGAAGAAGATGAAGAAGATGAAGAAGATGAAGAAGAAGATGATGAAGAAGTTGAAGAAGATGAAGATGAATAAGAAGATGAAGAAGAGGAGAAGAAGATGAAGATGAAGAAGAAGAAGAAGATGAAGAAGAAGAAGAAGATGAAGAAGAAGAAGAAGAAGATGAAGAAGAAGAAGATGAAGAAGAGGAGAAGAAGATGAAGATGAAGAAGAAGAAGATGAAGATGAAGAAGAAGACGAAGATGAAGAAGATGAAGAAGAAGAAGAAGATGAAGATGAAGATGAAGAAGAAGAAGAAGAAGAAGAAGAAGAAGAAGATGAAGATGAAGAAGAAGAAGATGAAGATGAAGATGAAGATGAAGAAAAAGAAGATGAAGAAGATGAAGATGAAGATGAAGCAGAAGAAGAAGAAGAAGAAGAAGAAGAAGAAGAAGATGAAGATGAAGATGAAGAAGAAGATGAAGAAGAAGAAGATGAAAATGAAGATGAAGATGATGAAGATGAAGATGATGAAGAAGATGAAGATGAAGATGAAGAAGAAGAAGAAGAAGAAGAAGATGAAGATGAAGATGAAGAAGAAGAAGATGAAGATGAAGATAAAGATGAAGAAGATGAAGATGAAGATGAAGATGAAGAAGAAGAAGAAGAAGAAGAAGACGAAGATGAAGATGAAGAAGAAGAAGAAGAAGATGAATAAGAAGAAGATGAAGAAGATGAAGATGAAGATGAAGATGAAGAAGCAGAAGAAGAAGATGAAGATGAAGATGAAGAAGAAGAAGATGAAGATGAAGATGAAGAAGAAGAAGAAGATGAAGATGAAGATGAAGAAGAAGATGAAGATGAAGATGAAGATGAAGAAGAAGATGAAGATGAAGATGAAGATGAAGATGAAGATGCAGAAGATGAAGAAGAAGAAGAAGATGAAGATGAAGATGAAGAAGAAGATGAAGATGAAGATGAAGATGATGAAGATGAAGATGATGAAGATGAAGATGAAGGTGAAGAAGAAGATGAAGATGAAGATGAAGAAGATGAAGAAGAAGAAGAAGAAGAAGATGAAGATGAAGAAGAAGATGAAGAAGAAGATGAAGATGAAGATGAAGATGAAGATGAAGAAGATGAAGATGAAGATGAAGAAGAAGATGAAGATGAAGAAGATGAAGACGAAGATGAAGATGAAGATGAAGATGAAGACGAAGAAGAAGAAGATGAAGATGAAGATGAAGAAGAAGACGATGAAGATGAAGATGAAGAAGAAGAAGATGAAAATGAAGATGATGAAGAAGAAGATGAAGAAGATGAAGAAGAAGATGAAGAAAAAGAAGATGAAGAAGAAGAAGAAGATGAAGAAGAAGAAGAAGATGAAGAAGAAGAAGATGAAGATGAAGAAGAAGAAGATGAAGTAGATGAAGAAGATGATGAAGATGAAGATGAAGATGAAGATGAAGAAGATGAAGATGAAGAAGAAGGAGATGAAGATGAAGATGAAGATGAAGAACAAGATGAAGAAGAAAATGAAGATGAAGATGAAGATGAAGAAGAAGAAGATGAAGAAGAAGATGAAGATGAAGATGAAGAAGAAGAAGATGAAGATGAAGATAAAGATGAAGAAGATGAAGATGAAGATGAAGATGAAGAAGAAGAAGAAGAAGAAGAAGACGAAGATGAAGATGAAGAAGAAGAAGAAGAAGATGAATAAGAAGAAGATGAAGAAGATGAAGAAGAAGATGAAGATGAAGATGAAGATGAAGATGAAGATGAAGAAGAAGAAGAAGATGAAGAAGAAGAAGATGAAGAAGATGAAGATGAAGAAGATGAAGAAGAAGATGAAGATGAAGATGAAGATGAAGATGAAGATGAAGATGAAGAAGCAGAAGAAGAAGATGAAGATGAAGATGAAGAAGAAGAAGATGAAGATGAAGATGAAGAAGAAGAAGAAGATGAAGATGAAGATGAAGAAGAAGATGAAGATGAAGATGAAGATGAAGAAGAAGATGAAGATGAAGATGAAGATGAAGATGAAGATGCAGAAGATGAAGAAGAAGAAGAAGATGAAGATGAAGATGAAGAAGAAGATGAAGATGAAGATGAAGATGATGAAGATGAAGATGATGAAGATGAAGATGAAGGTGAAGAAGAAGATGAAGATGAAGATGAAGAAGATGAAGAAGAAGAAGAAGAAGAAGATGAAGATGAAGAAGAAGATGAAGAAGAAGATGAAGATGAAGATGAAGATGAAGATGAAGAAGATGAAGATGAAGATGAAGAAGAAGATGAAGATGAAGAAGATGAAGACGAAGATGAAGATGAAGATGAAGATGAAGACGAAGAAGAAGAAGATGAAGATGAAGATGAAGAAGAAGACGATGAAGATGAAGATGAAGAAGAAGAAGATGAAGATGAAGATGATGAAGAAGAAGATGAAGAAGATGAAGAAGAAGATGAAGAAAAGAAGATGAAGAAGATGAAGAAGATGAAGAAGAAGAAGAAGATGAAGAAGAAGAAGATGAAGATGAAGAAGAAGAAGATGAAGTAGATGAAGAAGATGATGAAGATGAAGATGAAGATGAAGATGAAGAAGATGAAGATGAAGAAGAAGAAGATGAAGATGAAGATGAAGATGAAGAACAAGATGAAGAAGAAGATGAAGATGAAGATGAAGATGAAGAAGAAGAAGATGAAGAAGAAGATGAAGATGAAGATGAAGAAGATGAAGATGAAGAAGAAGAAGAAGAAGATGAAGATGACGATGAAGGTGAAGAAGAAGAAGAAGAAGAAGAAAAAGAAGAAGAAGTTGAAGATGAAGATGAAGATGAAGAAGATGAAGATGATGAAGAAGATGAAGATGAAGATGAAGATGAAGATGAAGATGCAGAAGATGAAGAAGAAGAAGAAGAAGAAGATGAAGAAGAAGATGAAGATGAAGATGAAGATGAAGATGATGAAGATGAAGATGAAGAAGATGAAGATGAAGATGAAGATGAAGATGAAGATGATGAAGAAGAAGAAGATGAAGAAAGAGAAGATGAAGAAGATGAAGATGAAGAAGAAGATGAAGAAGAAGATGAAGATGAAGATGAAGATGAAGAAGATGAAGCAGAAGATGAAGATAAAGATGAAGATGAAGATGAAGAAGAAGATGACGATGAAGATGAAGATGAAGATGAAGAAGATGAAGAAGAAGATGAAGATGAAGATGAAGATGAAGATGATGAAGATGAAGATGAAGAAGATGAAGATGAAGATGAAGATGAAGAAGAAGATGAAGATGAAGAAGAAGATGAAGAAGAAGATGAAGAAGAAGATGAAGAAGAAGACGAAGAAGATGAGGAAGAAGCAGAAGAAGAAGAAGAAGAAGAAGATGAAGATGAAGATGAAGAAGAAGATGAAGAAGAAGATGAAGATGAAGCTGAAGATGAAGATGAAGAAGATGAAGCAGAAGATGAAGATAAAGATGAAGATGAAGATGAAGAAGAAGATGACGATGAAGATGAAGATGAAGATGAAGAAGATGAAGAAGAAGATGAAGATGAAGAAGAAGAAGAAGATGAAGAAGAAGAAGAAGATGAAGAAGATGAAGATGAAGAAGATGAAGAAGAAGATGAAGATGAAGATGAAGATGAAGATGAAGATGAAGATGAAGAGGAAGAAGCAGAAGAAGAAGATGAAGATGAAGATGAAGATGAAGATGAAGAAGAAGAAGATGAAGATGAAGATGAAGAAGAAGAAGAAGATGAAGATGAAGATGAAGAAGAAGATGAAGATGAAGATGAAGATGAAGAAGAAGATGAAGATGAAGATGAAGATGAAGATGAAGATGCAGAAGATGAAGAAGAAGAAGATGAAGATGAAGATGAAGAAGAAGATGAAGATGAAGATGAAGATGATGAAGATGAAGATGATGAAGATGAAGATGAAGGTGAAGAAGAAGATGAAGAAGAAGATGAAGAAGATGAAGAAGAAGAAGAAGAAGAAGAAGATGAAGATGAAGAAGAAGATGAAGAAGAAGATGAAGATGAAGATGAAGATGAAGATGAAGATGAAGAAGATGAAGATGAAGATGAAGAAGAAGATGAAGATGAAGAAGATGAAGACGAAGATGAAGATGAAGATGAAGACGAAGAAGAAGAAGATGAAGATGAAGATGAAGAAGAAGACGATGAAGATGAAGATGAAGAAGAAGAAGATGAAGATGAAGATGATGAAGAAGAAGATGAAGAAGATGAAGAAGAAGATGAAGAAAAAGAAGATGAAGAAGAAGAAGAAGATGAAGAAGATGAAGAAGATGAAGAAGAAGAAGATGAAGATGAAGAAGAAGATGAAGTAGATGAAGAAGATGATGAAGATGAAGATGAACATGAAGATGAAGAAGATGAAGATGAAGAAGAAGAAGATGAAGATGAAGATGAAGATGAAGAAGAAGATGAAGAAGAAGATGAAGATGAAGATGAAGAAGAAGAAGATGAAGAAGAAGAAGTTGAAGATGAAGATGAAGATGAAGAAGATGAAGATGATGAAGAAGATGAAGATGAAGATGAAGATGAAGATGAAGATGCAGAAGATGAAGAAGAAGAAGAAGAAGAAGATGAAGAAGAAGATGAAGATGAAGATGAAGATGAAGATGATGAAGATGAAGATGAAGAAGATGAAGATGAAGATGAAGATGAAGATGAAGATGATGAAGAAAAGAAGATGAAGAAAGAGAAGATGAAGAAGATGAAGATGAAGAAGAAGATGAAGAAGAAGATGAAGATGAAGATGAAGATGAAGAAGATGAAGCAGAAGATGAAGATAAAGATGAAGATGAAGATGAAGAAGAAGATGACGATGAAGATGAAGATGAAGATGAAGAAGATGAAGAAGAAGATGAAGATGAAGATGAAGATGAAGATGATGAAGATGAAGATGAAGAAGATGAAGATGAAGATGAAGATGAAGAAGAAGATGAAGATGAAGAAGAAGATGAAGAAGAAGATGAAGAAGAAGATGAAGAAGAAGACGAAGAAGATGAGGATGAAGCAGAAGAAGAAGAAGAAGAAGAAGATGAAGATGAAGATGAAGAAGAAGATGAAGAAGAAGATGAAGATGAAGATGAAGCTGAAGATGAAGATGAAGAAGGTGAAGATGAAGGTGAAGAAGATGAAGATGAAGATGAAGAAGAAGATGAAGATGAAGATGAAGAAGATGAAGATGAAGATGAAGATGAAGATGAAGATGAAGAAGAAGATGAAGATGAAGAAGAAGAAGATGAAGATGAAGAAGAAGACGATGAAGATGAAGATGAAGAAGAAGAAGATGAAGATGAAGATGATGAAGAAGAAGATGACGAAGATGAAGAAGAAGATGAAGAAGAAGATGAAGAAGATGAAGAAGAAGAAGAAGAAGAAGAAGATGAAGAAGAAGATGAAGAGAAGAAGATGAAGAAGAAGAAGAAGATGAAGAAGATGAAGAAGAAGATGATGAAGAAGAAGAAGAAGATGAAGATGAAGATGAAGATGAAGAAGAAGATGAAGAAGAAGATGAAGAAGAAGATGAAGAAGAAGAAGATGAAGATGAAGAAGAGAAGATGAAGATAGATGAAGAAGATGATGAAGATGAAGATGAAGATGAAGATGAAGAAGATGAAGAGATGAAGATGAAGATGAAGATGAAGAAGAAGATGAAGATGAAGAAGAAGATGATGAAGAAGAAGAAGAAGAAGAAGATGATGAAGAAGAAGAAGAAGAAGATGAAGAAGATGAAGATGAAGATGAAGATGAAGATGAAGATGAAGAAGATGAAGATGAAGATGATGATGAAGATGATGAAGATGAAGATGAAGATGAAGATGAAGAAGAAGATGAAGAAGAAGAAGAAGATGAAGATGAAGATGAAGATGAAGATGAAGATGAAGAAGAAGATGAAGATGAAGATGAAGATGATGAAGAAGAAGAAGAAGATGATGAAGATGACGATGAAGGTGAAGAAGAAGAAGAAGAAGAAGAAGAAGAATATGAAGAAGAAGATGAAGAAGATGAAGAAGAAGATGAAGAAGATGAAGAAGAAGATGAAGAAGATGAAGAAGAAGAAGAAGAATAAGAAGAAGAATAATAAGAAGAAGATGATGAAGATGAAGAAGATGAAGATGAAGATGAAGAAGAAGAAGAAGAATAAGAAGAAGATGAAGAAGAAGAAGATGAAGATGAAGATGAAGAAGAAGATGAAGAAGTAGATGAAGAAGAGGAGAAGAAGATGAAGATGAAGGAGAAGAAGAAGATGAAGAAGAAGAAGAAGATGAAGAAGATGAAGAAGATGAAGAAGAAGATGAAGAAGATGAAGATGAAGAAGATGAAGATGAAGATGAGAAGATGAAGAAGATGAAGATGAAGATGAAGATGAAGATGAAGAAGATGAAGAAGAAGAAGAAGAAGATGAAGAAGATGAAGATGAAGAAGATGAAGATGAAGAAGGAGAAGAAGAAGAAGATGAAGATGAAGATGAAGATGAAGAAGAAGAAGAAGAAGAAAGAAGAAGAAGAAGACGAAGATGAAGATGATGAAGAAGAAGAAGATGAATAAGATGAAGAAGATGAAGAAGATGAAGAAGAAGATGAAGAAGATGAAGAAGAAGATGAAGAAGAAGATGAAGATGAAGATGAAGATGAAGATGAAGATGATGAAGAAGAAGAAGATGAAGAAGAAGAGAAGATGAAGAAGAGGAAGATGAAGAAGAAGATGAAGAAGAAGATGAAGATGAAGATGAAGATGAAGATGAAGAAGAAGAAGAAGATGAAGAAGAAGATGAAGATGAAGATGAAGATGAAGATGATGAAGATGAAGAAGATGAAGATGAAGAAGAAGATGAAGAAGAAGATGAAGAAGAAGATGAAGAAGATGAAGATGAAGAAGATGAAGAAGAAGAAGATGAAGATGAAGAAGAAGACGATGAAGATGAAGATGAAGAAGAAGAAGATGAAGATGAAGATGATGAAGAAGAAGATGACGAAGATGAAGAAGAAGATGAAGAAGAAGAAGAAGATGAAGAAGATGAAGAAGATGAAGAAGAAGAAGAAGAAGAAGATGAAGAAGAAGATGAAGAAGAAGAAGATGAAGAAGAATAAGAAGAAGATGAAGAAGATGAAGAAGAAGATGAAGAAGAAGAAGAAGAAGAAGATGAAGATGAAGATGAAGAAGAAGATGAAGAAGAAGATGAAGAAGAAGATGAAGAAGAAGAAGATGAAGAAGAAGAAGATGAAGAAGATGAAGAAGATGATGAAGATGAAGATGAAGATGAAGATGAAGAAGATGAAGAAGATGAAGATGAAGAAGAAGATGAAGATGAAGAAGAAGATGATGAAGAAGAAGAAGAAGAAGAAGATGATGAAGAGAAGAAGAAGAAGAAGATGAAGAAGATGAAGATGAAGATGAAGATGAAGATGAAGATGAAGAAGATGAAGATGAAGATGATGATGAAGATGATGAAGATGAAGATGAAGATGAAGATGAAGAAGAAGATGAAGAAGAAGAAGAAGAAAATGAAGATGAAGAA
>NW_027142174.1:0-27561 GCF_036365525.1 Heterodontus francisci | reverse complement strand
TCTCGCAGTCTCTCTCGCAGTCTCTCTCGCAGTCTCTCTCGCAGTCTCTCTCGCTGTCTCCCTCACAGTCTCCCTCACAGTCTCTCTCGCTGTCTCTCTCGCTGTCGCTCTCACCGTCTCCCTCGCCGTCTCCCTCGCAGTCTCTCTCGCAGTCTCTCTCGCTGTATCCCTCGCTGTCTCTCTCGCTATCTCCATAGCAGTCTCTCTCGCAGTCTCCCTCACAGTCTCCCTCGCTGTCTCCCTCACAGTCTCTCTTGCTGTCTCCCTCGCAGTCACCCTGGATGTCTCTCTCGCAGTCTCTCTCGCATTCTCTTTCGCTGTCTCTCTCGATGTCTCTCTCGTTGTCTCCCTCGCTGTCTCCCTCGCTGTCTCCCTCTCAGTCTCCCTCTCAGTCTCCCTCTCAGTCTCCCTCTCAGTCTCTCTCTCAGTCTCTCTCTCAGTCTCTCTCGCATTCTCTCTCGCTGTCTCCCTCGCTGTCTCCCTCGCACTCTCTGGCTTTCTCTCTGGCTTTCTCTCTCGCTTTCTCTCTCGCAGTCCCTCTCGCTGTCTCTCTCGCTGTCTCCCTCACAGTCTCCCTCACAGTCTCTCTCGCTGCCTCTCTCGCCGTCTCCCTCGCAGTCTCTCTCGAAGTCTCTCTCGCTGTCTCCCTCGCTCTCTCTCTCGCTCTCTCTCTCGCTCTCTCTCTCGCCGTCGCCCTCGCCGTCTCCCTCGCCGTCTCCCTCGCAGTCACTCTCGCAGTCTCTCTCGCTGTATCCCTCGCTGTCTCTCTCGCTATCTCCATAGCAGTCTCTCTCGCAGTCTCCCTCACAGTCTCCCTCGCTGTCTCCCTCGCTGTCTCCCTCGCACTCTCTCTCGCAGTCTCTCTCGCAGTCTCTCTCGCAGTCTCTCTCGCTGTCTCCCTCGCTATCTCCCTCGCTGTCTCTCTCGCTGTCTCCCTTGCAGTCTCTCTCGCAGTCTCTCTCGCTTTCTCCCTCGCAGTCTCTCTCGCAGTCTCTCTCGCTGTCTCCCTCGCTTTCTCCCTCGCTTTCTCCCTCGCTGTCTCTCTCGCTGTCTCTCTCGCTGTCTCTCTCGCTGTCTCTCTCGCTGTCTCTCTTGCTGTCTCTCTCGCTGTCTCTCTCGCTGTCTCCCTCGCAGTCTCCCTTGCAGTCTCTCTCGCTGTCTCCCTCGCTGTCTCCCTCACTGTCTCCCTCACTGTCTCCCTCGCTGTCTCCCTCGCTGTCTCCCTCGCTGTGTCCCTCGCTCTCTCCCTCGCAGTCTCCCTCACTGTCTCCCTTGCCGTCTCTCTCGCAGTCTCTCTCGCTGTCTTCCTCGCAGTTTCTCTCGCTGTCTCCCTCGCTGTCTCCCTCGCTGTCTCCCTCGCTGTCTCCCTCGCTGCCTCCCTCGCTGTCTCCCTAGCAGTCGCTCTCGCAGTCGCTCACGCAGTCTCTCTCGCAGTCTCTCTCGCAGTCTCTCTCGCAGTCTCTCTCGCTGTCTCCCTCGCTGTCTCCCTCACTGTCTCCCTCGCTGCCTCCCTCGCAGTATCTCTCGAAGTCTCTCTCACTGTCTCCCTCGCTGTCTCCCTCGCTGTCTCCCTCGCTGTCTCCCTCGCTGTCTCTCTCGCTCTCTCTCTCGCCGTCTCCCTCGCAGTCTCTCTCGCAGTGTCTCTCGCTGTATCCCTCGCTGTCTCTCTCGCTATTTCCCTAGCAGTCTCTCTCGCAGTTTCTCTCGCTTTCTCCCTCGCATTCTCCCTCGCTGTCTCCCTCGCAGTCTCTCTCGCAGTCTCTCTCGCAGTCTCCCTCGCAGTCTCCCTCGCAGTCTCTCTCGCAGTCTCCCTCGCTGTCTCCCTCGCTGTCTCCCTCGCTGTCTCCCTCACAGTCTCTTTCGCTGTCTCCCTCGCAGTCTCCCTCGCAGTCTCCCTCGCAGTCTCCCTCGCAGTCTCTCTCACTGTCTCCCTCGCAGTCTCTGTCGCTGTCTCTATCGCTGTCTCCCTCGCAGTCTCTCTCGCTTTCTCCCTCGCTCTCTCCCTCGCAGACTCTCTCGCTGTCTCCCTCGCAGTCTCTCTCGCATTCTCTTTCGCTGTCTCTCTCGTTTTCTCTCTCGTTGTCTCCCTCGCTGTCTCCCTCACAGTCTCTCTCGCTGTCTCCCTCGCAGTCACCCTGGATGTCTCCCTCTCAGTCTCTCTCGATGTCTCTCTCGATGTCTCTCTCGATGTCTCTCTCGCTGTCTCCCTCGCTGTCTCCCTCTCAGTCTCTCTCTCAGTCTCTCTCGCATTCTCTCTCGCTGTCTCCCTCGCTGTCTCCCTCGCACTCTCTGGCTTTCTCTCTCGCAGTCCCTCTCACTATCTCTCTCGCAGTCTCTCTCGCAGTCTCTCTCGCAGTCTCTCTCGCAGTCTCTCTCGCTGTCTCCCTCACAGTCTCCCTCACAGTCTCTCTCGCTGTCTCTCTCGCTGTCTCTCTCGCCGTCTCCCTCGCAGTCTCTCTCGAAGTCTCTCTCGCTGTCTCCCTCGCTGTCTCTCTCGCTGTCGCTCTCACCGTCTCCCTCGCCGTCTCCCTCGCAGTCTCTCTTGCAGTTTCTCTCGCTGTATCCCTCGCTGTCTCTCTCGCTATCTCCATAGCAGTCTCTCTCGCAGTCTCCCTCACAGTCTCCCTCGCTGTCTCCCTCACAGTCTCTCTTGCTGTCTCCCTCGCAGTCACCCTGGATGTCTCTCTTGCAGTCTCTCTCGCATTCTCTTTCGCTGTCTCTCTCGATGTCTCTCTCGTTGTCTCCCTCGCTGTCTCCCTCGCTGTCTCCCTCGCTGTCTCCCTCGCTGTCTCCCTCTCAGTCTCCCTCTCAGTCTCCCTCTCAGTCTCTCTCTCAGTCTCTCTCTCAGTCTCTCTCTCAGTCTCTCTCGCATTCTCTCTCGCTGTCTCCCTCGCTGTCTCCCTCGCACTCTCTGGCTTTCTCTCTGGCTTTCTCTCTGGCTTTCTCTCTCGCTTTCTCTCTCGCAGTCCCTCTCACTGTCTCTCTCGCTGTCTCCCTCACAGTCTCCCTCACCGTCTCTCTCACCGTCTCTCTCACCGCCTCTCTCGCCGTCTCTCTCGCCGTCTCCCTCGCAGTCTCTCTCGAAGTCTCTCTCGCTCTCTCTCTCGCTCTCTCTCTCGCCGTCGCCCTCGCCGTCTCCCTCGCCGTCTCCCTCGCAGTCACCCTCGCAGTCTTTCTCGCTGTATCCCTCGCTGTCTCTCTCGCTATCTCCATAGCAGTCTCTCTCGCAGTCTCCCTCACAGTCTCCCTCGCTGTCGCCCTCGCTGTCTCTCTCGCAGTCTCTCTCGCAGTCTCTCTCGCTGTCTCCCTCGCTATCTCCCTCGCTGTCTCTCTCGCTGTCTCCCTTGCAGTCTCTCTCGCAGTCTCTCTCGCTTTCTCCCTCGCAGTCTCTCTCGCAGTCTCTCTCGCTTTCTCCCTCGCTGTCTCTCTCACAGTCTCTCTCGCAGTCTCTCTCGCTGTCTCCCTCGCTTTCTCCCTCGCTTTCTCCCTCGCTTTCTCCCTCGCTGTCTCTCTCGCTGTCTCTCTCGCTGTCTCTCTCGCTGTCTCTCTCGCTGTCTCTCTCGCTGTCTCTCTCGCTGTCTCCCTCGCAGTCTCTCTTGCAGTCTCTCTCGCTGTCTCCCTCGCTGTCTCCCTCGCTGTCTCCCTCGCTGTCTCCCTCGCTGTGTCCCTCGCTCTCTCCCTCGCAGTCTCCCTCACTGTCTCCCTCGCCGTCTCTCTCGCCGTCTCTCTCGCTGTCTTCCTCGCAGTTTCTCTCTCAGTTTCTCTAGCTGTCTCCCTCGCTGTCTCCCTCACTGTCTCCCTCGCTGTCTCCCTCGCTGTCTCCCTCGCTGCCTCCCTCGCTGTCTCCCTAGCAGTCACTCTCGCAGTCGCTCTCGCAGTCGCTCTCGCAGTCTCTCTCGCAGTCTCTCTCGCTGTCTCCCTCGCTGTCTCCCTCGCTGTCTCCCTCGCTGCCTCCCTCGCAGTATCTCTCGAAGTCTCTCTCGCTGTCTCCCTCGCTGTCTCCCTCGCTGTCTCTCTCGCTGTCTCTCTCGCCGTCTCCCTCGCAGTCTCTCTTGCAGTGTCTCTCGCTGTATCCCTCGCTGTCTCTCTCGCTATTTCCCTAGCAGTCTCTCTCGCAGTTTCTCTCGCTTTCTCCCTCGCATTCTCTCTCGCTGTCTCCCTCGCAGTCTCTCTCGCAGTCTCTCTCGCAGTCTCTCTCGCAGTCTCCCTCGCAGTCTCCCTCGCAGTCTCCCTCGCAGTCTCCCTCGCAGTCTCTCTCGCAGTCTCTCTCGCTGTCTCCCTCGCTGTCTCCCTCGCTGTCTCCCTCACAGTCTCTTTCGCTGTCTCCCTCACAGTCTCTTTCACTGTCTCTCTCGTTGTCTCTCTCGTTGTCTCTCTCGATGTCTCTCTCATTGTCTCCCTCGCTGTCTCCCTCGCTGTCTCCCTCGCTGTCTCCCTCTCAGTCTCTCTCTCAGTCTCTCTCGCTGTCTCCCTCGCACTCTCTGGCTTTCTCTCTCGCTTTCTCTCTCGCAGTCCCTCTCACTGTCTCTCTCGCAGTCTCTCTCGCAGTCTCTCTCGCTGTCTCCCTCACAGTCTCCCTCACAGTCTCCCTCACAGTCTCTCTCGCTGTCTCTCTCGCTGTCTCTCTCGCCGTCTCCCTCGCAGTCTCTCTCGCTGTCTATCTCGCCGTCTCCCTCGCAGTCTCTCTCGAAGTCTCTCTCGCTGTCTCCCTCGCTGTCTCTCTCGCTATCTCCATAGCAGTCTCTCTCGCAGTCTCCCTCACAGTCTCCCTCGCTGTCTCCCTCACAGTCTCTCTCGCTGTCTCCCTCGCAGTCACCCTGGATGTCTCCCTCTCAGTCTCTCTCGATGTCTCTCTCGATGTCTCTCTCGTTGTCTCCCTCGCTGTCTCCCTCGCTGTCTCCCTCTCAGTCTCTCTCTCAGTCTCTCTCACATTCTCTCTCGCTGTCTCCCTCGCTGTCTCCCTCGCACTCTCTGGCTTTCTCTCTCGCAGTCCCTCTCACTGTCCCTCTCTCAGTCTCTCTCGCAGTCTCTCTCGCTGTCTCTCTCGCTGTCTCCCTCACAGTCTCCCTCACAGTCTCTCTCGCTGCCTCTCTCGCTGTCTCTCTCGCCGTCTCCCTCGCAGTCTCCCTCGCAGTCTCTCTCGAAGTCTCTCTCGAAGTCTCCCTCGCTGTCTCCCTCGCTGTCTCTCTCGCTCTCTCTCTCGCCGTCGCCCTCGCCGTCTCCCTCGCCGTCTCCCTCGCAGTCACTCTCGCAGTCTCTCTCGCTGTATCGCTCGCTGTCTCTTTCGCTATCTCCATAGCAGTCTCTCTCGCAGTCTCCCTCACAGTCTCCCTCGCTGTCTCCCTCGCAGTCTCTCTCGCTATCTCCCTCGCTATCTCCCTCGCTGTCTCTCTCGCTGTCTCCCTTGCAGTCTCCCTCGCAGTCTCTCTCGCTTTCTCTCTCGCAGTCTCTCTCGCAGTCTCTCTCGCAGTCTCTCTCACAGTCTCTCTCGCTTTCTCCCTCGCAGTCTCTCTCGCAGTCTCTCTCGCAGTCTCTCTCGCAGTCTCTCTCGCAGTCTCTCTCGCAGTCTTCCTCGCAGTTTCTCTCGCTGTCTCCCTCGCTGTCTCCCTCGCTGTCTCCCTCGCAGTCTCTCTTGCAGTCTCCCTCGCTGTCTCCCTCGCTGTCTCCCTCGCTGTCTCCCTCGCTGTCTCCCTCGCTGTCACCCTCGCTCTCTCTCTCGCTCTCTCTCTCGCTCTCTCTCTCGCCGTCTCCCTCGCCGTCTCAATCGCTGTCTCCCTCGCATTCTCTCTCGCAGTGTCTATCGCTGTATCCCTCGCTGTCTCTCTCACTATCTCCATAGCAGTCTCTCTCGCAGTTTCTCTCGCAGTCACTCTCGCAGTCTCTCTCGCTGTATCCCTCGCTGTCTCTCTCGCTATCTCCATAGCAGTCTCTCTCGCAGTCTCCCTCACAGTCTCTCTCGCAGTCTCTCTCGCAGTCTCTCTCGCTGTCTCTCTCGCTGTCTCTCTCGCTGTCTCTCTCGCTCTCTCCCTTGCAGTCTCTCTTGCAGTCTCTCTTGCAGTCTCTCTTGCAGTCTCTCTTGCAGTCTCTCTCGCTGTCTCCCTCGCTGTGTCTCTCGCTCTCTCCCTCGCTGTCTCCCTCGCTGTCTCCCTCGCTGTCTCACGCGATCTCTCTCGCATTCTCTCTCGTTGTCTCCCTCGCAGTCTCTCTCGCTGTGTCCCTCGCAGTCTCTCTCACAGGCTCTGTCGCTGTCTCCCTTGCTGTCTCCCTTGCTGTCTCCCTTGCTGTCTCCCTTGCTGTCTCCCTCGCTGTCTCCCTCGCTGCCTCCCTCGCAGTCTCTCTCGAAGTCTCTTTCGCTGTCTCTCTCGCTCTCTCTCTCGCTGTCTACCTCGCTGTCTCCCTCGACGTCTCAATCGCTGTCTCCCTCGCATTCTCTCTCGCAGTGTCTATCGCTGTATCCCTCGCTGTCTCTCTCACTATCTCCATAGCAGTTTCTCTCGCAGTTTCTCTCGCAGTCACTCTCGCAGTCTCTCTCGCAGTATCCCTCGCTGTCTCTCTCGCTATCTCCATAGCAGTCTCTCTCGCAGTCTCCCTCACAGTCTCCCTCGCTGTCTCCCTCGCAGTCTCTCTCGCAGTCTCTCTCGCAGTCTCTCTCGCTATCTCCCTCGCTGTCTCTCTCGCTGTCTCCCTTGCAGTCTCTCTCGCAGTCTCTCTCGCTTTCTCCCTCGCAGTCTCCCTCGCAGTCTCCCTCACAGTCTCCCTCGCAGTCTCCCTTGCAGTCTCTCTCGCAGTCTTCCTCGCAGTTTCTCTCGCAGTCTCTCTCGCAGTCTCCCTCACAGTTTCCCTCGCTGTCTCCCTCACAGTCTCTCTTGCTGTCTCCCTCGCAGTCACCCTGGATGTCTCTCTCGCAGTCTCTCTCGCATTCCCTTTCGCTGTCTCTCTCGATGTCTCTCTCGTTGTCTCCCTCGCTGTCTCCCTCGCTGTCTCCCTCTCAGTCTCCCTCTCAGTCTCCCTCTCAGTCTCCCTCTCAGTCTCCCTCTCAGTCTCTCTCTCAGTCTCTCTCTCAGTCTCTCTCTCAGTCTCTCTCGCATTCTCTCTCGCTGTCTCCCTCGCTGTCTCCCTCGCACTCTCTGGCTTTCTCTCTGGCTTTCTCTCTGGCTTTCTCTCTCGCAGTCCCTCTCGCTGTCTCTCTCGCTGTCTCCCTCACAGTCTCCCTCACAGTCTCTCTCGCTGCCTCTCTCGCCGTCTCCCTCGCAGTCTCTCTCGAAGTCTCTCTCGCTGTCTCCCTCGCTCTCTCTCTCGCTTTCTCTCTCGCTCTCTCTCTCGCCGTCGCCCTCGCCGTCTCCCTCGCCGTCTCCCTCGCAGTCACTCTCGCAGTCTCTCTCGCTGTATCCCTCGCTGTCTCTCTCGCTATCTCCATAGCAGTCTCTCTCGCAGTCTCCCTCACAGTCTCCCTCGCTGTCTCCCTCGCTGTCTCCCTCGCACTCTCCCTCGCACTCTCTCTCGCAGTCTCTCTCGCAGTCTCTCTCGCAGTCTCTCTCGCTGTCTCCCTCGCTATCTCCCTCGCTGTCTCTCTCGCTGTCTCCCTTGCAGTCTCTCTCGCAGTCTCTCTCGCTTTCTCCCTCGCAGTCTCTCTCGCAGTCTCTCTCGCAGTCTCTCTCGCTGTCTCCCTCGCTGTCTCCCTCGCTGTCTCCCTCGCTGTCTCCCTCGCTGTCTCCCTCGCTGTCTCCCTCGCTGTGTCCCTCGCTCTCTCCCTCGCAGTCTCCCTCACTGTCTCCCTTGCCGTCTCTCTCGCAGTCTCTCTCGCTGTCTTCCTCGCAGTTTCTCTCGCTGTCTGCCTCGCTGTCTCCCTCGCTGTCTCCCTCGCTGTCTCCCTCGCTGCCTCCCTCGCTGTCTCCCTAGCAGTCGCTCTCGCAGTCGCTCACGCAGTCTCTCTCGCAGTCTCTCTCGCTGTCTCCCTCGCTGTCTCCCTCACTGTCTCCCTCGCTGCCTCCCTCGCAGTATCTCTCGCTGTCTCCCTCGCTGTCTCCCTCGCTGTCTCCCTCGCTGTCTCCCTCGCTGTCTCCCTCGCTGTCTCTCTCGCTGTCTCTCTCGCTCTCTCTCTCGCCGTCTCCCTCGCAGTCTCTCTCGCAGTGTCTCTCGCTGTATCCCTCGCTGTCTCTCTCGCTATTTCCCTAGCAGTCTCTCTCGCAGTTTCTCTCGCTTTCTCCCTCGCATTCTCTCTCGCTGTCTCCCTCGCAGTCTCTCTCGCAGTCTCTCTCGCAGTCTCTCTCGCAGTCTCCCTCGCAGTCTCCCTCGCAGTCTCTCTCGCTGTCTCCCTCGCTGTCTCCCTCACAGTCTCTTTCGCTGTCTCCCTCGCAGTCTCCCTCGCAGTCTCCCTCGCAGTCTCCCTCGCAGTCTCTCTCACTGTCTCCCTCGCAGTCTCTGTCGCTGTCTCTATCGCTGTCTCCCTTGCAGTCTCTCTCGCAGTCTCTCTCGCTTTCTCCCTCGCTCTCTCCCTCGCAGACTCTCTCGCTGTCTCCCTCGCAGTCTCTCTCGCATTCTCTTTCGCTGTCTCTCTCGTTGTCTCTCTCGTTGTCTCCTTCGCTGTCTCCCTCACAGTCTCTCTCGCTGTCTCCCTCGCAGTCACCCTGGATGTCTCCCTCTCAGTCTCTCTCGATGTCTCTCTCGATGTCTCTCTCGATGTCTCCCTCGCTGTCTCCCTCGCTGTCTCCCTCTCAGTCTCTCTCTCAGTCTCTCTCGCATTCTCTCTCGCTGTCTCCCTCGCTGTCTCCCTCGCACTCTCTGGCTTTCTCTCTCGCAGTCCCTCTCACTATCTCTCTCGCAGTCTCTCTCGCAGTCTCTCTCGCAGTCTCTCTCGCAGTCTCTCTCGCTGTCTCCCTCACAGTCTCCCTCACAGTCTCTCTCGCTGCCTCTCTCGCTGTCTCTCTCGCTGTCTCTCTCGCCGTCTCCCTCGCAGTCTCTCTCGAAGTCTCTCTCGCTGTCTCCCTCGCTGTCTCCCTCGCTGTCTCTCTCGCTGTCGCTCTCACCGTTTCCCTCGCCGTCTCCCTCGCAGTCTCTCTCGCAGTTTCTCTCGCTGTATCCCTCGCTGTCTCTCTCGCTATCTCCATAGCAGTCTCTCTCGCAGTCTCCCTCACAGTCTCCCTCGCTGTCTCCCTCACAGTCTCTCTTGCTGTCTCCCTCGCAGTCACCCTGGATGTCTCTCTTGCAGTCTCTCTCGCATTCTCTTTCGCTGTCTCTCTCGATGTCTCTCTCGTTGTCTCCCTCGCTGTCTCCCTCGCTGTCTCCCTCGCTGTCTCCCTCGCTGTCTCCCTCTCAGTCTCCCTCTCAGTCTCCCTCTCAGTCTCTCTCTCAGTCTCTCTCTCAGTCTCTCTCTCAGTCTCTCTCGCATTCTCTCTCGCTGTCTCCCTCGCTGTCTCCCTCGCACTCTCTGGCTTTCTCTCTGGCTTTCTCTCTGGCTTTCTCTCTCGCTTTCTCCTTCGCAGTCCCTCTCACTGTCTCTCTCGCTGTCTCCCTCACAGTCTCCCTCACCGTCTCTCTCACCGCCTCTCTCGCTGTCTCTCTCGCCGTCTCCCTCGCAGTCTCTCTCGAAGTCTCTCTCGCTGTCTCCCTCGCTCTCTCTCTCGCTCTCTCTCTCGCTCTCTCTCTCGCCGTCGCCCTCGCCGTCTCCCTCACCGTCTCCCTCGCAGTCACTCTCGCAGTCTCTCTCGCTGTATCCCTCGCTGTCTCTCTCGCTATCTCCATAGCAGTCTCTCTCGCAGTCTCCCTCACAGTCTCCCTCACAGTCTCCCTCGCTGTCGCCCTCGCTGTCTCTCTCGCAGTCTCTCTCGCAGTCTCTCTCGCAGTCTCTCTCGCAGTCTCTCTCGCTGTCTCCCTCGCTATCTCCCTCGCTGTCTCTCTCGCTGTCTCCCTTGCAGTCTCTCTCGCAGTCTCTCTCGCTTTCTCGCTCGCAGTCTCTCTCGCAGTCTCTCTCGCTTTCTCCCTCGCTGTCTCTCTCACAGTCTCTCTCACAGTCTCTCTCGCAGTCTCTCTCGCTGTCTCCCTCGCTTTCTCCCTCGCTTTCTCCCTCGCTGTCTCTCTCGCTGTCTCTCTCGCTGTCTCTCTCGCTGTCTCTCTCGCTGTCTCTCTCGCTGTCTCCCTCGCAGTCTCTCTTGCAGTCTTTCTCGCTGTCTCCCTCGCTGTCTCCCTCGCTGTCTCCCTCGCTGTCTCCCTCGCTGTGTCCCTCGCTCTCTCCCTCGCTGTCTCCCTAGCAGTCGATCTCGCAGTCGCTCTCGCAGTCTCTCTCGCAGTCTCTCTCGCTGTCTCCCTCGCTGTCTCCCTCGCTGTCTCCCTCGCTGTCTCCCTCGCTGCCTCCCTCGCAGTATCTCTCGAAGTCTCTCTCGCTGTCTCCCTCGCTGTCTCCCTCGCTGTCTCTCTCGCTGTCTCTCTCGCCGTCTCCCTCGCAGTCTCTCTCGCAGTGTCTCTCGCTGTATCCCTCGCTGTCTCTCTCGCTATTTCCCTAGCAGTCTCTCTCGCAGTTTCTCTCGCTTTCTCCCTCGCATTCTCTCTCGCTGTCTCCCTCGCAGTCTCTCTCGCAGTCTCTCTCGCAGTCTCTCTCGCAGTCTCCCTCGCAGTCTCCCTCGCAGTCTCTCTCGCAGTATCTCTTGCTGTCTCCCTCGCTGTCTCCCTCGCTGTCTCCCTCACAGTCTCTTTCGCTGTCTCCCTCACAGTCTCTTTCGCTGTCTCTCTCGTTGTCTCTCTCGTTGTCTCTCTCGATGTCTCTCTCATTGTCTCCCTCGCTGTCTCCCTCGCTGTCTCCCTCTCAGTCTCGCTCTCAGTCTCTCTCTCTCAGTCTCTCTCTCAGTCTCTCTCGCTGTCTCCCTCGCACTCTCTGGCTTTCTCTCTCGCTTTCTCTCTCGCAGTCCCTCTCACTGTCTCTCTCGCAGTCTCTCTCGCAGTCTCTCTCACTGTTTCCCTCACAGTCTCCCTCACAGTCTCCCTCACAGTCTCTCTCGCTGTCTCTCTCGCTGTCTCTCTCGCCGTCTCCCTCGCAGTCTCTCTCGCTGTCTATCTCGCCGTCTCCCTCGCAGTCTCTCTCGAAGTCTCTCTCGGTGTCTCCCTCGCTGTCTCTCTCGCTATCTCCATAGCAGTCTCTCTCGCAGTCTCCCACACAGTCTCCCTCGCTGTCTCCCTCACAGTCTCTCTCGCTGTCTCCCTCGCAGTCACCCTGGATGTCTCCCTCTCAGTCTCTCTCGATGTCTCTCTCGATGTCTCTCTCGTTGTCTCCCTCGCTGTCTCCCTCGCTGTCTCCCTCTCAGTCTCTCTCTCAGTCTCTCTCACATTCTCTCTCGCTGTCTCCCTCGCTGTCTCCCTCGCACTCTCTGGCTTTCTCTCTCGCAGTCCCTCTCACTGTCTCTCTCTCAGTCTCTCTCGCAGTCTCTCTCGCTGTCTCTCTCGCTGTCTCCCTCACAGTCTCCCTCACAGGCTCTCTCGCTGTCTCTCTCGCCGTCTCCCTCGCAGTCTCCCTCGCAGTCTCTCTCGAAGTCTCTCTCGAAGTCTCTCTCGAAGTCTCTCTCGCTGTCTCCCTCGCTGTCTCTCTCGCTCTCTCTCTCGCCGTCGCCCTCGCCGTCTCCCTCGCCGTCTCCCTCTCAGTCACTCTCGCAGTCTCTCTCGCTGTATCCCTCGCTGTCTCTTTCGCTATCTCCATAGCAGTCTCTCTCGCAGTCTCCCTCACAGTCTCCCTCGCTGTCCCTCTCGCAGTCTCTCTCGCAGTCTCCCTCGCTTTCTCCCTCGCTGTCTCTCTCGCTGTCTCTCTCGCTGTCTCCCTCGCAGTCTCTCTTGCAGTCTCCCTAGCTGTCTCCCTTGCTGTCTCTCTCGCTGTCTCCCTCGCTGTCTCCCTCGCTGTCTCCCTCGCTGTCTCCCTCTCTGTCTCCCTCGCTGTGTCCCTCGCAGTCTCCCTCACAGTCTCCCTCGCTGTCTCCCTCGCTGTCTCCCTCGAAGTCTCCCTCGCAGTCTCTCTCGCAGTCTCCCTCGCTGTCTCCCTCACTGTCTCCCTCGCTGTCTCCCTCGAATTCTCCCTCGCAGTCTCTCTCGAAGTCTCTCTCGCAGTCTCTCTCGCAGTCTCTCTCGCAGTCTCTCTCGCTGTCTCCCTCGCTGTCTCCCTCGCTGTCTCCCTCGCTGTCTCTCTCGCTCTCTCTCTCGCCGTCTCCCTCGCAGTCTCTCTCGCAGTGCCTCTCGCTGTATCCCTCGCTGTCTCTCTCGCTATTTCCCTAGCAGTCTCTCTCGCAGTCTCTCTCGCTGTCTCCCTCGCAGTCTCTCTCGCAGTCTCTCTCGCAGTCTCTCTCGCTGTCTCCCTCGCTGTCTCCCTCACAGTCTCTCTCGCAGTCTCCCTCGCAGTCTCTCTCACAGTCTCTCTCGCAGTCTCTCTCGCTGTCTCCCTTGCAGTCTCTATCACTGTCTCCCTCGCAGTCTCTCTCGCAGTCTCTCTCGCAGTCTCTCTCGCTTTCTCCCTCGCTCTCTCCCTCGCAGACTCTCTCGCTGACTCCCTCGCAGTCTCCCTCGCTGTCTCCCTCGCTGTCTCCCTCGCTGTCTCCCTCGCTGTCTCCCTCGCTGTCTCTCTCGCTGTCTCTCTCAGTCTCTCTCGCTGTCTCCCTCGAAATCTCCCTCGAAGTCTCCCTCGAAGTCACCCTGGATGTCTTTCTCGCAGTCTCTCTCGCAGTCTCTCTCGCATTCTCTTTCGTTGTCTCCCTCGCTGTCTCCCTCTCAGTCTCCCTCTCAGTCTCCCTCTCAGTCTCTCTCGCAGTCTCTCTCGCAGTCTCTCTCGCAGTCTCTCTCGCAGTCTCCCTCGCTGTCTCCCTCGCAGTCTCTCTCGCAGTCTCTCTCGCAGTCTCTCTCGCAGTCTCTCTCGCAGTCTCTCTCGCTGTCCCTCTCGCAGTCTCTCTCACTGTGCCTCTCGCAGTCTCTCTCGCTGTCCCTCTCGCAGTCTCCCTCGCTGTCTACCTCGCTGTCTCCCTCGCTGTCTCCCTTGCTGTCTCCCTCGCTGTCTCCCTCGCCCTCTCCCTCGCAGTTTCCCTCACTGTCTCCCTTGCCGTCTCTCTCGCAGTCTCCCTCGCTGTCTCCCTCGCTGTCTCCCTCGCTGTCTCCCTCGCTGTCTCCCTCGCTGCCTCCCTCGCTGCCTCCCTCGCTGTCTCCCTAGCAGTCGCTCTCGCAGTCTCTCTCGCAGTCTCCCTCGCTGTCTCGCTCGCTGTCTCCCTCGCTGTCTCCCTCGCTGTCTCCCTCGCTGTCTCCCTCGCTGTCTCCCTCGATGTCTCTCTTGAAGTCTCTCTCGCAGTCTCTCTCGCAGTCTCTCTCGCAGTCTCTCTCGCTGTCTCCCTCGCTGTCTCCCTCGCTGTCTCCCTCGCTGTCTCCCTCGCTGTCTCCCTCGCTGTCTCACTCGCTATTTCCCTAGCAGTCTCTCTCGCAGTTTCTCTCGCTTTCTCCCCCCCAGTCTCTCTCGCTGTCTCTCTCGCAGTCTCTCTCGCTGTCTCCCTCGCAGTCTCTCTCGCAGACTCTCTCGCAGTCTCTCTCGCTGTCTCCCTCGCTGTCTCCCTCGCAGTCTCCATCGCTGTCTCCCTCGCAGTCTCTCTCGCAGTCTCTCTCGCTTTCTCCCTCGCACTCTCCCTCGCAGACTCTCTCGCTGTCTCCCTCGCAGTCTCCCTCGCTGTCTCCCTCGCTGTCTCCCTTGCTGTCTCTCTCGCTGTCTCTCTCTGTCTCCCTCGAAGTCTCCCTCGAAGACTCCCTCGAAGTCACCGTGGATGTCTTTCTCGAAGTCTCTCTCGCAGTCTCTCTCGCAGTCTCTCTCGCATTCTCTCTCGCTGTCTCCCTCGCACTCTCTGGCTTTCTCTCTCGCTTTCTCTCTCGCAGTCCCTCTCACTGTCTCTCTCGCAGTCTCTCTCGCAGTCTCTCTCGCAGTCTCTCTCGCAGTCTCTCTCGCAGTCTCTCTCGCTGTCTCCCTCACAGTCTCTCTCGCTGTCTCTCTCGCTGTCTCTCTCGCCATCTCCCTCGCAGTCTCTCTCAAAGTCTCCCTCGCTGTCTCCCTCGCAGTCTCTCTCGCTCTCTCTCTCGCCGTCGCTCTCTCCGTCTCCCTCGCCGTCTCCCTCGCCGTCTCCCTCGCTGTCTCTCTCGCTATCTCCATAGCAGTCTCTCTCGCAGTCTCCCTCACAGTCTCCCTCGCTGTCTCCCTCACAGTCTCTCTCGCTGTCTCCCTCACAGTCACCCTGGATGTCTCTCTCGCAGTCTCTCTCGCATTCTCTTTCGCTGTCTCTCTCGATGTCTCTCTCGATGTCTCTCTCGTTGTCTCCCTCGCTGTCTCCCTCTCAGTCTTTCTCTCAGTCTCTCTCTCAGTCTCTCTCGCATTCTCTCTCGCTTTCTCCCTCGCTGTCTCCCTCGCACTCTCTGGCTTTCTCTCTGGCTTTCTCTCTCGCTATCTCTCTCGCGGTCCCTCTCACTGTCTCTCTCGCAGTCTCCCTCACAGTCTCTCTCGCCGCCTCTCTCGCCGTCTCTCTCGCCGTCTCCCTCGCAGTCTCCCTCGCAGTCTCCCTCGCAGTCTCCCTCGCAGTCTCCCTCGCAGTCTCCCTCGCTGTCTCTCTCGCTCTCAGTCTCTCTCGCTGTATCCCTCGCTGTCTCTCTCGCTATCTCCATAGCAGTCTCTCTCACAGTCTCCCTCACAGTCTCCCTCGCTGTCTCCCTCACAGTCTCCCTCACAGTCTCTCTCGCAGTCTCTCTCGCAGTCTCTCTCGCTATCTGCCTCGCTGTCTCCCTCGCTGTCTCTCTCGCTGTCTCCCTTGCAGTCTCCCTCGCAGTCTCTCTCGCTTTCTCCCTCGCAGTCTCTCTCGCAGTCTCTCTCGCTTTCTCCCTCGCAGTCTCTCTCGCTTTCTCCCTCGCAGTCTCCCTCGCAATCTCTCTCGCAGTCTCTCTCGCAGTCTCTCTCGCTGTCTCCCTCGCTGTCTCTCTCGCTGTCTCTCTCGCTGTCTCTCTCGCTGTCTCCCTCGCAGTCTCTCTTGCAGTCTCTCTCGCTGTCTCCCTCGCTGTCTCCCTCGCTGTCTCCCTCGCTGTATCCCTCGCTGTCTCCCTCGCTGTATCCCTCGCTGTCCCCCTCGCTGTGTCCATCGCTCTCTCCCTCGCAGTCTCTCTCGCTGTCTTCCTCGCAGTTTCTCTCGCTGTCTCCCTCGCTGTCTCCCTCGCTGCCTCTCTCGCTGTCTCCCAAGCAGTTGATCTCGCAGTCGCTCTCGCAGTCTCTCTCGCAGTCGCTCTCGCAGTCTCTCTCGCAGTCTCTCTCGCTGTCTCCCTCGTCGTCTCCCTCGCTGTCTCCCTCGCTGTCTCCCTAGCAGTCGCTCTCGCAGTCTCTCTCGCAGTCTCTCTCGCAGTCTCCCTCGCTGTCTCCCTCGCTGTCTCCCTCGCTGTCTCCCTCGCAGTCTCCCTCGCCGTCTCCCTCGCCGTCTCCCTTGCCGTCTCCCTCGCCGTCTCCCTGGCCGTCTCCCTGGCCGTCTCCCTGGCCGTCTCCCTGGCCGTCTCCCTGGCCGTCTCCCTGGCCGTCTCCCTCGCAGTCTCTCTCGCTGTCTCTCTCGCTGTCTCTCTCCATGTACTCTCGCTGTCTCCCTCACAGTCTCCCTCGCAGTCTCTCTCGCTGTCTCCCTCGCAGTCTCTCTCGCAGTCTCTCTCGCAGTCTCTCTCGCTGTCTCCCTCGCATTCTCTATCGCTGTCTCTATCGCTGTCTCCCTCGCAGTCTCTCTCGCTTTCTCCCTCGCTCTCTCCCTCGCAGCCTCTCTCGCTGTCTCCCTCGCAGTCTCCCTCGCAGTCTCCCTCGAGGTCTCCCTCGCAGTCTCCCTCGCTGTCTCCCTCGCTGTCTCCCTCGCTGTCTCCCTCGCTGTCTCCCTCGCTGTCTCCCTCGCTGTCTCTCTCGCTGTCTCTCTCGCAGTCTCCTCGCTGTATCTCTCGCTGTCTCCCTCGCAGTCTCCCTCGAAGTCTCCCTCGAAGTCACCCTGGATGTCTCTCTCGCAGTCTCTCTCGCAGTCTTTCTCGCATTCTCTTTCGCTGTCTCTCTCTCAGTCTCTCTCGCATTCTCTCTCACTGTCTCCCTCGCACTCTCTGGCTTTCTCTCTGGCTTTCTCTCTCGCAGTCCCTCTCACTGTCTCTCTCGCAGTCTCTCTCGCAGTCTCTCTCGCAGTCTCTCTCGCTGTCTCCCTCACAGTCTCCCTCACAGTCTCTCTCGCTGTCTCTCTCGCTGTCTCTCTCGCCGTCTCCCTCGCAGTCTCTCTCGAAGTCTCTCTCGCTGTCTCCCTCGCTGTCTCTCTCGCTCTCTCTCTCGCCGTCTCACTCGCCGTCTCCCTCGCCGTCTCCCTCGCAGTCACTCTCGCAGTCTCTCTCGCTGTATCCCTCGCTGTCTCTCTCGCTATCTCCATAGCAGTCTCTCTCGCAGTCTCCCTCACAGTCTCCCTCGCTGTCTCCCTCACAGTCTCTCTCGCTGTCTCCCTCGCAGTCACCCTGGATGTCTCTCTCGCAGTCTCTCTCGCATTCTATTTCGCTGTCTCTCTCGATGTCTCTCTCGATGTCTCTCTCGTTGTCTCCCTCGCTGTCTCCCTCTCAGTCTCTCTCTCAGTCTCTCTCTCAGTCTCTCTCGCATTCTCTCTCGCTGTCTCCCTCGCTGTCTCCCTCGCACTCTCTGGCTTTCTCTCTGGCTTTCTCTCTCGCAGTCCCTCTCACTGTCTCTCTCGCAGTCTCTCTCGCAGTCTCCCTCACAGTCTCTCTTGCTGCCTCTCTCGCTGTCTCTCTCGCTCTCTCTCTCGCCGTCGCCTTCGCCGTCGCCCTCGCCGTCTCCCTCGCCGTCTCCCTCGCAGTCACTCTCGCAGTCTCTCTCGCAGTCTCTCTCGCTGTATCCCTCGCTGTCTCTCTCGCTATCTCCATAGCAGTCTCTCTCGCAGTCTCCCTCACAGTGTCGCCCTCGCCGTCTCCCTCGCTGTCTCCCTCGCCATCTCCCTCGCAGTCACTCTCGCAGTCACTCTCGCAGTCTCCCTCGCTGTCTCTCTCGCTATCTCCATAGCAATCTCTCTCGCAGTCTCCCTCACAGTGTCCCTCGCTGTCTCTCTCGCAGTCTCTCTCGCAGTCTCTCTCGCAGTCTCTCTCGCAGTCTCTCTCGCAGTCTCTCTCGCTATCTCCCTCGCTGTCTCTCTCGCTGTCTCCCTTGCAGTCTCCCTCGCAGTCTCTCTCACTTTCTCCCTCGCAGTCTCACTCGCTTTCTCCCTCGCAGTCTCTCTCGCAGTCTCTCTCACAGTCTCTCTCGCAGTCTCTCTCGCAGTCTCTCTCGCTGTCTCCCTCGCTTTCTCCCTCGCTTTCTCTCTCGCTGTCTCTCTCGCTGCCTCTCTCGCTGTCTCTCTCGCTCTCTCTCTCGCCGTCGCCTTCGCCGTCGCCCTCGCCGTCTCCCTCGCCGTCTCCCTCGCAGTCACTCTCGCAGTCTCTCTCACAGTCTCTCTCGCTGTATCCCTCGCTGTCTCTCTCGCTATCTCCATAGCAGTCTCTCTCGCAGTCTCCCTCACAGTGTCGCCCTCGCCGTCTCCCTCGCTGTCTCCCTCGCCATCTCCCTCGCAGTCACTCTCGCAGTCACTCTCGCAGTCTCCCTCGCTGTCTCTCTCGCTATCTCCATAGCAATCTCTCTCGCAGTCTCCCTCACAGTGTCCCTCGCTGTCTCTCTCGCAGTCTCTCTCGCAGTCTCTCTCGCAGTCTCTCTCGCAGTCTCTCTCGCTATCTCCCTCGCTGTCTCTCTCGCTGTCTCCCTTGCAGTCTCCCTCGCAGTCTCTCTCACTTTCTCCCTCGCAGTCTCACTCGCTTTCTCCCTCGCAGTCTCTCTCGCAGTCTCTCTCGCAGTCTCTCTCGCAGTCTCTCTCGCTGTCTCCCTCGCTTTCTCCCTCGCTTTCTCTCTCGCTGTCTCTCTCGCTGTCTCTCTCGCTGTCTCCCTCGCAGTCTCTCTTGCAGTCTCTCTCGCTGTCTCCCTCGCTGTCTGCCTCGCTGTCTCCCTCGCTGTCTGCCTCGCTGTCTCCCTCGCTGTCTCCCTCGCTGTCTCCCTCGCTGTCTCCCTCGCTGTCTCTCTCGCTCTCTCTCTCGCCGTCTCACTCGCCGTCTCCCTCGCCGTCTCCCTCGCAGTCACTCTCGCAGTCTCTCTCGCTGTATCCCTCGCTGTCTCTCTCGCTATCTCCATAGCAGTCTCTCTCGCAGTCTCCCTCACAGTCTCCCTCGCTGTCTCCCTCACAGTCTCTCTCGCTGTCTCCCTCGCAGTCACCCTGGATGTCTCTCTCGCAGTCTCTCTCGCATTCTATTTCGCATTCTATTTCGCTGTCTCTCTCGATGTCTCTCTCGATGTCTCTCTCGTTGTTTCCCTCGCTGTCTCCCTCTCAGTCTCTCTCTCAGTCTCTCTCTCAGTCTCTCTCGCATTCTCTCTCGCTGTCTCCCTCGCTGTCTCCCTCGCACTCTCTGGCTTTCTCTCTGGCTTTCTCTCTCGCAGTCCCTCTCACTGTCTCTCTCGCAGTCTCTCTCGCAGTCTCCCTCACAGTCTCTCTCGCTGCCTCTCTCGCTGTCTCTCTCACTCTCTCTCTCGCCGTCGCCTTCGCCGTCGCCCTCGCCGTCTCCCTCGCCGTCTCCCTCGCAGTCACTCTCGCAGTCTCTCTCGCAGTCTCTCTCGCTGTATCCCTCGCTGTCTCTCTCGCTATCTCCATAGCAGTCTCTCTCGCAGTCTCCCTCACAGTGTCGCCCTCGCCGTCTCCCTCGCTGTCTCCCTCGCCATCTCCCTCGCAGTCACTCTCGCAGTCACTCTCGCAGTCTCCCTCGCTGTCTCTCTCGCTATCTCCATAGCAATCTCTCTCGCAGTCTCCCTCACAGTGTCCCTCGCTGTCTCTCTCGCAGTCTCTCTCGCAGTCTCTCTCGCAGTCTCTCTCGCAGTCTCTCTCGCAGTCTCTCTCGCTATCTCCCTCGCTGTCTCTCTCGCTGTCTCCCTTGCAGTCTCCCTCGCAGTCTCTCTCACTTTCTCCCTCGCAGTCTCACTCGCTTTCTCCCTCGCAGTCTCTCTCGCAGTCTCTCTCGCAGTCTCTCTCGCAGTCTCTCTCGCAGTCTCTCTCGCTGTCTCCCTCGCTTTCTCCCTCGCTTTCTCTCTCGCTGTCTCTCTCGCTGTCTCTCTCGCTGTCTCCCTCGCAGTCTCTCTTGCAGTCTCTCTCGCTGTCTCCCTCGCTGTCTGCCTCGCTGTCTCCCTCGCTGTCTGCCTCGCTGTCTCCCTCGCTGTCTCCCTCGCTGTCTCCCTCGCTGTCTCCCTCGCTGTGTCCCTCGCTCTCTCCCTCACAGTCTCCCTCACTGTCTCCCTTGCCGTCTCTCTCGCTGTCTTCCTCGCAGTTTCTCTCGCTGTCTCCCTCGCTGTCTCCCTCGCTGTCTCCCTCGCTGTCTCCCTCGCTGTCTCCCTCGCTGTCTCCCTCGCTGTCTCCCTCGCTGCCTCCCTCGCTGTCTCCCTAGCAGTCGCTCTCGCAGTCTCTCTCGCTGTCTCCCTCGCTGTCTCCCTCACTGTCTCCCTCGCTGTCTCCCTCGCTGTCTCCCTCGCTGTCTCCCTTGCTGTCTCCCTCGCTGCCTCCCTCACAGTCTCTCTCGAAGTCTCTTTCGAAGTCTCTCTCGCTGTCTCCCTCGCTGTCTCTCTCGCTCTCTCTCTCGCCGTCTCCCTCGCAGTCTCTCTCGCAGTGTCTCTCGCTGTATCCCTCGCTGTCTCTCTCGCTATTTCCCTAGCAGTCTCTCTCGCAGTTTCTCTCGCTGTCTCCCTCGCAGTCTCTCTCGCAGTCTCTCTCGCAGTCTCTCTCGCAGTCTCTCTCGCAGTCTCTCTCGCTGTCTCCCTCGCTGTCTCCCTCACAGTCTCTCTCGCTGTCTCCCTCGCAGTCTCTCTCACAGTCTCTCTCGCAGTCTCTCTCGCTGTCTCCCTCGCAGTCTCTATCGCTGTCTCCCTCGCAGTCTCTCTCGCAGTCTCTCTCGCTTTCTCCCTCGCTCTTTCCCTCGCAGACTCTCTCGCAGTCTCCCTCGCAGTCTCCCTCGCAGTCTCCCTTGTTGTCTCCCTTGCTGTCTCCCTTGCTGTCTCCCTCGCTGTCTCCCTCACTGTCTCCCTCGCTGTCTCCCTCGCTGTCTCCCTCGCTGTCTCTCTCGCTGTCTCTCTCGCTGTCTCTCTCGCTGTCTCCCTCGCAGTCTCCCTCGAAGTCTCCCTCGAAGTCACCCTGGATGTCTCTCTCGCAGTCTCTCTCGCATTCTCTCTCGCATTCTCTTTCGCTGTCTCTCTCGATGTCTCTCTCGATGTCTCTCTCGTTGTCTCCCTCACTGTCTCCCTCTCAATCTCTCTCTCAGTCTCTCTCTCAGTCTCTCTCTCAGTCTCTTTCGCATTCTCTCTCGCTGTCTCCCTCGCACTCTCTGGCTTTCTCTCTCGCTTTCTCTCTCGCAGTCCCTCTCGCAGTCCCTCTCGCAGTCCCTCTCGCAGTCTCTCTCGCTGTCTCCCTCACAGTCTCCCGCACAGTCTCTCTCGCTGTCTCTCTCGCTTTCTATCTCGCCGTCTCCCTCGCTGTCTCTCTCGCTCTCTCTCTCGCTCTCTCTCTCGCCGTCGCTCTCGCCGTCTCCCTCGCTGTCTCCCTCGCAGTCACTCTCGCAGTCTCTCTCGCTGTATCCCTCGCTGTCTCTCTCGCTATCTCCATTGCAGACTCTCTCGCAGTCTCCCTCACAGTCTCCCTCGCTGTCTCCCTCACAGTCTCTCTCGCTGTCTCCCTCGCAGTCACCCTGGATCCCTCTCTCGCAGTCTCTCTCGCATTCTCTTTCGCTGTCTCTCTCGATGTCTCCCTCGCTGTCTCCCTCGCTGTCTCCCTCGCTGTCTCCCTCGCTGTCTCCCTCTCAGTCTCTCTCTCAGTCTCTCTCTCAGTCTCTCTCTCAGTCTCTCTCTCAGTCTCTCTCTCAGTCTCTCTCGCATTCTCTCTCGCTGTCTCCCTCGCTGTCTCCCTCGCTGTCTCCCTCACAGTCTCTCTCGCTGCCTCTCTCGCTGTCTCTCTCGCCGTCTCCCTCGCAGTCTCTCTCGAAGTCTCTCTCGCTGTCTCCCTCGCTGTCTCTCTCGCTCTCTCTCTCGCCGTCGCCCTCGCCGTCTCCCTCGCCGTCTCCCTCTCAGTCACTCTCGCATTCTCTCTCGCATTCTCTCTCGCTGTCTCCCTCGCTGTCTCTCTCGCTGTCTCACTTGCAGTCTCCCTCGCAGTCTCTCTCGCTTTCTCCCTCGCATTCTCTCTCGCAGTCTCTCTCGCAGTTTCTTCCGCTGTCTTCCTCGCAGTTTCTTCCGCTGTCTCCCTCGCTGTCTCCCTCGCTGTCTCCCTCGCAGTCTCTCTTGCAGTCTCCCTCGCTGTCTCCCTCGCTGTCTCCCTCGCTGTCTCCCTCGCTGTCTCCCTCGCTGTCTCTCTCGCAGTCTCCCTCGCTATCTCCCTCGCTGTCTCCCTCGCTGTCTCACGCGATCTCTCTCGCATTCTCTCTCGTTGTCTCCCTCGCAGTCTCTCTCGCTGTGTCCCTCGCAGTCTCTCTCACAGTCTCTGTCTCTGTCGCTGTCTCCCTCACTGTCTCCCTCGCTGCCTCCCTCGCAGTCTCTCTCGAAGTCTCTCTCGCTGCCTCCCTCGCAGTCTCTCTCGAAGTCTCTCTCGCTGTCTCTCTCGCTGTCTCTCTCGCTGTCTCCCTCGCTGTCTCCCTCGCTGTCTCCCTCGCTGTCTCCCTCGCTGTCTCCCTTGCTGTCTCCCTCGCTTCCTCTCTCACTCTCTCTCTCGCTCTCTCTCTCGCCGTCTCCCTCGCCGTCTCCCTCGCCGTCTCCCTCGCCGTCTCAATCGCTGTCTCCCTCGCATTCTCTCTCGCTGTGTCTTTCGCTGTATCCCTCGCAGTCTCTCTCGCTGTCTCTCTCGCTGTCTCCCTCGCTGTCTCCCTCACAGTCTCTCTCGCTGTCTCCCTCGCAGTCTCTCTCACAGTCTCTCTCGCTGTCTCTCTCGCTGTCTCCCTCGCAGTCTCTATCGCTGTCTCCCTCGCAGTCTCTCTCGCAGTCTCTCTCGCAGTCTCTCTCGCTCTCTCCCTCGCAGACTCCCTCGCTGTCTCCCTCGCTGTCTCCCTCGCTGTCTCCCTCGCTGTCTCTCTCGCTGTCTCTCTCGCAGTCTCTCTCGCAGTCTCTCTCGCTGTCTCCCTCGCAGTCTCCCTCGAAGTCTCCCTCAAAGTCACCCTGGATGTGTCTCTCGCAGTCTCTCTCGCAGTCTCTCTCGCAGTCTCTCTCGCAGTCTCTCTCGCATTCTCTCTCGATGTCTCTCTCGATGTCTCTCTCGTTGTCTCCCTCGCTGTCTCCCTCTCAGTCTCCCTCTCAGTCTCCCTCTCAGTCTCTCTCGCATTCTCTCTCGCATTCTCTCTCGCATTCTCTCTCGCTGTCTCCCTCGCTGTCTCCCTCGCACTCTCAGGCTTTCTCTTTCGCTTTCACTCTCGCAGTCCCTCTCACTGTCTCTCTCGCAGTCTCTCTCGCAGTCTCTCTCGCAGTCTCTCTCGCTGTCTCCCTGGCAGTCACTCTCGCCGTCTCTCTCGCTGTATCCCTCGCTGTCTCTCTCGCTATCTCCATAGCAGTCTCTCTCGCAGTCTCCCTCACAGTCTCTCTCGCCGTCGCCCTCACCGTCTCCCTCACCGTCTCCCTCGCAGTCACTCTCGCAGTCTCTCTCGCTGTATCCCTCGCTGTCTCTCTCGCTATCTCCATAGCAGTCTCTCTCGCAGTCTCTCTCGCTATCTCCCTCGCTATCTCCCTCGCTGTCTCTCTCGCTGTCTCCCTTGCAGTCTCCCTCGCAGTCTCTCTCGCTGTCTCCCTCACTGTCTCCCTCACAGTCTCCCTCACAGTCTCTCTCGCTGCCTCTCTCGCTGTCTCTCTCGCCGTCTCCCTCGCAGTCTCTCTCGAAGTCTCTCGCGCTGTCTCCCTCGCTGTCTCCCTCGCTGTCTCTCACGCTCTCTCTCTCGCCGTCGCCCTCGCCGTCTCCCTCGGCGTCTCCCTCGCAGTCACTCTCGCAGTCTCTCTCGCTGTATCCCTCGCTGTCTCTCTCGCTATCTCCATAGCAGTCTCTCTCGCAGTCTCCCTCGCTGTGTCCCTCGCTGTCTCCCTCGCAGTCTCCCTCGCAGTCTCCCTCGCAGTCTCTCTCGCAGTCTCTCTCGCAGTCTCTCTCGCTATCTCCCTCGCTGTCTCCCTCGCTGTCTCCCTCGCTGTCTCCCTTGCAGTCTCCCTCGCAGTCTCTCTCGCTTTCTCCCTCGCAGTCCCTCTCGCAGTCTCTCTCGCTTTCTCCCTCGCAGTGTCTCTCGCAGTCTCTCTCGCAGTCTCTCTCGCAGTCTTCCTCGCAGTTTCTCTCGCTGTCTCTCTCGCTGTCTCCCTCGCAGTCTCTCTTGCAGTCTCCCTCGCTGTCTCTCTCGCTGTCTCCCTCGCTGTCTCCCTCGCTGTCTCACGCGATCTCTCTCGCATTCTCTCTCATTGTCTCCCTCGCAGTCTCTCTCACTGTGTCCCTCGCAGTCTCTCTCACAGTCTATGTCGCTGTCTCTGTCGCTGTCTCCCTCGCTGCCTCCCTCGCAGTCTCTCTCGCTGTCTACCTCGCTGTCTCCCTCGCTGTCTCCCTCGCTGTCTCCCTCGCTGTCTCCCTCGCTGTCTCCCTCGCTGTCTCCCTCGCTCTCTCTCTCGCTCTCTCTCTCGCCGTCTCCCTCGCCGTCTCAATCGCTGTCTCCCTCGCATTCTCTCTCGCAGTGTCTCTCGCTGTATCCCTCGCTGTCTCTCTCGCTATCTCCATAGCAGTCTCTCTCGCAGTTTCTCTCGCTTTCTCCCTCGCAGTCTCTCTCGCTGTCTCTCTCGCAGTCTCTCTCGCAGTCTCTCTCGCTGTCTCCCTCGCTGTCTCCCTCACAGTCTCTCTCGCTGTCTCCCTCGCAGTCTCTCTCGCTGTCTCCCTCGCAGTCTCTCTCACAGTCTCTCTCGCTGTCTCTCTCGCTGTCTCCCTCGCAGTCTCTATCGCTGTCTCCCTCGCAGTCTCTCTCGCAGTCTCTCTCGCAGTCACTCTCGCTTTCTCCCTCGCTCTCTCCCTCGCAGACTCTCTCGCTGTCTCCCTCGCAGTCTCCCTCGCAGTCTCCCTCGCTGTCTCTCTCAGTCTCCCCCCCCCCCCCCCCCCCCCCCCCCCCCCCCCCCCCCCCCCCCCCCCCCCCCCCCCCCCCCCCCCCCCCCCCCCCCCCCCCCCCCCCCCCCCCCCTCCCCCCCCCCCCCCCCCCCCCCCCCCCCCCCCCCCCCCCCCCCCCCCCCCCCCCCCCCCCCCCCCCCCCCCCCTCCCTCGCAGTCTCCCTCGCTGTCTCTCTCAGTCTCTCTATCTGTTTCCCTCGCAGTCTCCCTCGAAGTCTCCCTCGAAGTCACCCTGGATGTCTCTCTCGCAGTCTCTCTCGCATTCTCTTTCGCTGTCTCTCTCGATGTCTCTCTCGTTGTCTACCTCGCTGTCTCCCTCTCAGTCTCTCTCGCAGTCTCTCTCGCAGTCTCTCTCGCATTCTCTCTCGCTGTCTCCCTCACAGTCTCCCTCACAGTCTCTCTCGCTGTCTCTCTCGCCGTCTCCCTCGCAGTCACTCTCGCAGTCTCTCTCGCTGTATCCCTCGCTGTCTCTCTCGCTATCTCCCTCACAGTCTCGCTCACAGTCTCCCTCGCTGTCTCCCTCGCTGTCTCTCTCGCAGTCTCTCTCGCAGTCTCTCTCGCAGTCTCTCTCGCAGTCTCTCTCGCAGTCTCTCTCGCTATCTCCCTCGCTGTATCTCTCGCTTTCTCCTTCGCAGTCTCTCTCGCAGTCTCCCTCGCAGTCTCTCTCGCAGTCTCCCTCGCAGTTTCTCTCGCTGTCTCCCTCGCAGTCTCGCTTGCAGTCTCTCTCAGTGTCTCTCTCGCTGTGTCCCTCGCTGTGTCCCTCGCAGTCTCCGTCGCTGTCTCCCTCGCTGTCTCCCTCGCCGTCTCCCTCGCCGTCTCCCTCGCCGTCTCCCTCGCCGTCTCCCTCGCCGTCTCCCTTGCCGTCTCCCTTGCAGTCACTCTCTCTGTATCCCCGGCTGTCTCTCTCGCTGTCTCCCTCGCTGTCTCCCTCGCACTCTCTGGCTTTCTCTCTCGCTTTCTCTCTCACAGTCCCTCTCACTGTCTCCCTCGCAGTCTCTCTCGCAGTCTCTCTCGCTCTCTCCCTCACAGTCTCCCTCGCAGTCTCCCTCGCTGTCTCTCTCGCCATCTCCCTCGCAGTCTCTCTCGAAGTCTCTCTCGCTGTCTACCTCGCTGTCTCCCTCGCTGTCTCCCTCGCTGCCTCTCTCGCTCTCTCTCTCGCTGTCACCCTCGCCATCTCCCTCGCCGTCTCCCTCGCAGTTAGTCTCGCAGTCTCTCTCGCTGTATCCCTCGCTGTCTCTCTCGCTATCTCCAAAGCAGTCTCTCTCGCAGTCTCCCTCACAGTCTCCCTCACAGTCTCTCTCGCAGTCTCTCTCGCAGTCTCTCTCGCTATCTCCCTCGCTATCTCCCTCGCTGTCTCTCTCACTGTCTCTCTCGCTGTCTCTCTCGCAGTCTCTCTCGCAGTCTCTCTCGCAGTCTCTCTCGCTATCTCCCTCGCTGTCTCTCTCACTGTCTCTCTTGCTGTCTCTTTCGCTGTCTCCCTTGCAGTCTCCCTCGCAGTCTCCCTTGCAGTCTCTCTCGCTTTCTCCCTCGCAGTCTCTCTCGCAGTCTCTCTCGCAGTCTCTCTCGCAGTCTCTCTCGCTGTCTCTCTCGCAGTCTCTCTCGCAGTCTCTCTCGCAGTCTCTCTCGCAGTCTTCCTCGCAGTCTTCCTCGCAGTTTCTCTCGCTGTCTCCCTCGCTATCTCCCTCGCTGTCTCCCTCGCTGTCTCCCTCGCTGTCTCACGCAATCTCTCTCGCATTCTCTCTCATTGTCTCCCTCGCAGTCTCTCTCACTGTGTCCCTCGCAGTCTCTCTCACAGTCTCTGTCGCTGTCTCTGTCGCTGTCTCCCTCGCTGCCTCCCTCGCAGTCTCTCTCGCTGTCTACCTCGCTGTCTCCCTCGCTGTCTCCCTCGCTGTCTCCCTCGCTGTCTCCCTCGCTCTCTCTCTCGCTCTCTCTCTCGCTCTCTCTCTCGCTCTCTCTCTCGCCGTCTCCCTCGCCGTCTCAATCGCTGTCTCCCTCGCATTCTCTCTCGCAGAGTCTCTCGCTGTATCCCTCGCTGTCTCTCTCGCCATCTCCATAGCAGTCTCTCTCGCAGTTTCTCTCGCTTTCTCCCTCGCAGTCTCTCTCGCTGTCTCTCTCGCAGTCTCTCTCGCAGTCTCTCTCGCTGTCTCCCTCGCTGTCTCCCTCACAGTCTCTCTCGCTGTCTCCCTCGCAGTCTCTCTCACAGTCTCTCTCGCTGTCTCTCTCGCTGTCTCTCTCGCTGTCTCCCTCGCAGTCTCTATCGCTGTCTCCCTCGCAGTCTCTCTCGCAGTCTCTCTCGCAGTCACTCTCGCTTTCTCCCTCGCTCTCTCCCTCGCAGACTCTCTCGCTGTCTCCCTCGCAGTCTCCCTCGCAGTCTCCCTCGCTGTCTCTCTCAGTCTCTCTAGTTGTTTCCCTCGCAGTCTCCCTCGAAGTCTCCCTCGAAGTCACCCTGGATGTCTCTCTCGCAGTCTCTCTCGCATTCTCTTTCGCTGTCTCTCTCGATGTCTCTCTCGATGTCTCTCTCGTTGTCTACCTCGCTGTCTCCCTCTCAGTCTCTCTCGCAGTCTCTCTCGCAGTCTCTCTCGCATTCTCTCTCGCTGTCTCCCTCACAGTCTCTCTCGCTGTATCCCTCGCTGTCTCTCTCGCTATCTCCATAGCAGTCTCTCTCGCAGTCTCTCTCGCCGTCTCCCTCACCGTCTCCCTCGCAGTCACTCTCGCAGTCTCTCTCGCTGTATCCCTCGCTGTCTCTCTCGCTATCTCCATAGCAGTCTCCCTCACAGTCTCCCTCGCTGTCTCCCTCGCTGTCTCCCTCACAGTCTCTCTCGCAGTCTCTCTCGCAGTCTCTCTCGCAGTCTCTCTCGCAGTCTCTCTCGCTATCTCCCTCGCTGTCTCTCTCGCTTTCTCCTTCGCAGTCTCTCTCGCTTTCTCCCTCGCAGTCTCTCTCACAGTCTCTCTCGCAGTCTCTCTCGCAGTCTCTCTCGCAGTCTCTCTCGCAGTCTCCCTCGCAGTTTCTCTCGCTGTCTCCCTCACTGTCTCCCTCGCAGTCTCGCTTGCAGTCTCCCTCGCTCTCTCCCTCGCTGTGTCTCTCGCTCTCTCCCTCGCTGTCTCACGCGCTCTCTCTCGCAGTCTCTCTCGCTGTCTCTCTCGCTGTGTCCCTCGCTGTGTCCCTTGCTGTGTCCCTCGCAGTCTCCGTCGCTGTCTCCCTCGTTGTCTCCCTCGTTGTCTCCCTCGCCGTCTCCCTCGTCGTCTCCCTCGCCGTCTCCCTCGCCGTCTCCCTTGCAGTCACTCTCTCTGTATCCCCGGCTGTCTCTCTCGCTGTCTCCCTCGCTGTCTCCCTCGCACTCTCTGGCTTTCTC
>NW_027142173.1:922500-1010895 GCF_036365525.1 Heterodontus francisci | reverse complement strand
TTAATATTAACACACTCACTGACACACTGTGTATGTCATGACCCACAGTCAGATACACCCTGTGAAGTGTAAAACACCCCCACTGTCCTCAGGAATATTAACACACTGACAGAGAACACAGATTAATATTAACACACTCACTGACACACTGTGTATATCATGACCCACAGTCAGACACACCCGGTCAAGTGTAAAACACCCCCACTGTCCTCAGTAATATTAACACACTGACAGAGAACATAGATTAATAATAACACACTCACTGACACACTGTGTACATCATGACCCACAGTCAGATACACCCTGTGAAGTGTAAAACACCCCCACTTTCCTCAGGAATATTAACACACTGACAGAGAACACAGATTAATATTAACACACTCACTGACACACTGTGTATATCATGACCCACAGTCAGATACACCCTGTGAAGTGTAAAACACCCCCACTGTCCTCAGGAATATTAACACACTGACAGAGAACACAGATTAATATTAACACACTCACTGACACACTGTGTATATCATGACCCACAGTCAGATACACCCTGTGAAGTGTAAAACACCCCCACTGTCCTCAGTAATATTAACACACTGACAGAGAACACAGATTAATATTAACACACTCACTGACACACTGTGTACATCATGACCCACAGTCAGATACACCCTGTGAAGTGCAAAACACCCCCACTGTCCTCAGTAATATTAACACACTGACAGAGAACACAGATTAATATTAACACACTCACTGACACACTGTGTATATCATGACCCACAGTCAGATACACCCTGTGAAGTGTAAAACAACCCCACTGTCCTCAGGAATATTAACACACTGACAGAGAACACAGATTAATATTAACACACTCACTGACACACTGTGTATATCATGACCCACAGTCAGATACACCCTGTGAAGTGTTAAACACCCCCACTGTCCTCAGGAATATTAACACACTGACAGAGAACACAGATTAATATTAACACACTCACTGACACACTCTGTATATCATGACCCACAGTCAGATACACCCGGTGAAGTGTAAAACACGCCCACTGTCCTCAGTAATATTAACACACTGACAGAGAACACAGATTAATAATAACACACTCACTGACACACTGTGTACATCATGACCCACAGTCAGATACACCCTGTGAAGTGTAAAACACCCCCACTGTCCTCAGTAATATTAACACACTGACAGAGGACACAGATTAATATTAACACACTCACTGACACACTGTGTACATCATGACCGACAGTCAGATAAACCCTGTGAAGTGTAAAACACCCCCACTGTCCTCAGGAATATTAACGCACTGACAGAGAACACAGATTAATATTAACACACTCACTGACACACTGTGTATATCATGACCCAGAGTCAGATACACCCTGTGAAGTGTAAAACACCCCCACTGTCCTCAGTAATATTAACACACTGACAGAGAACACAGATTAATATTAACACACTCACTGACACACTGTGTATATCATGACCCACAGTCCGATACACCCTGTGAAGTGTAAAACACCCCCACTGTCCTCAGGAATATTAACACACTGACAGAGAACACAGATTAATATTAACACACTCACTGACACACTGTGTATATCATGACTCACAGTCAGATACACCCTGTGAAGTGTAAAACACCCCCACTGTCCTCAGGAATATTAACACACTGACAGAGAACACAGATTAATATTAACACACTCACTGACACACTGTGTATATCATGACCCACAGTCAGATACACCCTGTGAAGTGTAAAACACCCCCACTGTCCTCAGTAATATTAACACACTGACAGAGAACACAGATTAATATTAACACACTCACTGACACACTGTGTGTACATCATGACCCACAGTCAGATACACCCTGTGAAGTGTAAAACACCCCCACTGTCCTCAGTAATATTAACACACTGACAGAGAACACAGATTAATATTAACACACTCACTGACACACTGTGTATATCATGACCCACAGTCAGATACACCCTGTGAAGTGTAAAACACCCCCACTGTCCTCAGGAATATTAACACACTGACAGAGAACACAGATTAATATTAACACACTCACTGACACACTGTGTACATCATGACCCACAGTCAGATACATGCCTGTGAAGTGTAAAACACCCCCACTGTCCTCAGTAATATTAACACACTGACAGAGAACACAGATTAATATTAACACACTCACTGACACACTGTGTACATCATGACCCACAGTCAGATACACCCTGTGAAGTGTAAAACACCCCCACTGTCCTCAGTAATATTAACACACTGATAGAGAACACAGATTAATATTAACACACTCACTGACACACTGTGTACATCATGACCAACGTCAGATAAACCCTGTGAAGTGTAAAACATCCCACTGTCCTCAGTAATATTGACACACTGACAGATAACACAGATTAATATTAACACAATCACTGACACACTGTGTACATCATGACCCACAGTCAGATACACCCTGTGAAGTGTAAAACACCCCAACTGTCCTCAGTAATATTAATACACTGACAGAGAACACAGATTAATATTAACACACTCACTGACACACTGTGTACACCATGACCCACAGTCAGATACACTCTGTGAAGTGTAAAACACCCCCACTGTCCTCAGAAATATTAACACACTGACAGAGAACACAGATTAATATTAACACACTCACTGACACACTGTGTATATCATGACCCACAGTCAGATACACCCTGTGAAGTGTAAAACACTCCCACTGTCCTCGGTAATATTAACACACTGACAGAGAACACAGATTAATATTAACACACTCACTGACACACTGTGTACATCATGACCCACAGTCAGATACACCCTGTGAAGTGTAAAACACCCCCACTGTCCTCAGGAATATTAACACACTGACAGAGAACACAGATTAATATTAACACTCTCACTGACACACTGTGTACATCATGACCCACAGTCAGATACACCCTGTGAAGTGTAAAACATCCCCACTGTCCTCAGTAATATTAACACACTGACAGAGAACACAGATTAATATTAACACACTCACTGACACACTGTGTATATCATGACCCACAGTCAGATACACCCTGTGAAGTGTAAAACACTCCCACTGTCCTCGGTAATATGAATACACTGACAGAGAACACAGATTAATATTAACACACTCACTGACACACTGTGTATATCATGACCCACAGTCAGATACACCCTGTGAAGTGTAAAACATCCCCACTGTCCTCAGTAATATTAACACACTGACAGAGAACACAGATTAATATTAACACTCTCACTGACACACTGTGTACATCATGACCCACAGTCAGATACACCCTGTGAAGTGTAAAACACCCCAACTGTCCTCAGTAATATTAATACACTGACAGAGAACACAGATTAATATTAACACACTCACTGACACACTGTGTATATCATGACCCACAGTCAGATACACCCCGTGAAGTGTAAAACACTCCCACTGTCCTCGGTAATATTAACACACTGACAGAGAACACAGATTAATATTAACACACTCACTGACACACTGTGTACATCATGACTCACAGTCAGATACACCCTGTGAAGTGTAAAACATCCCCACTGTCCTCAGGAATATTAACACACTGACAGAGAACACAGATTAATATCAACACACTCACTGACACACTGTGTATATCATGACCCACAGTCAGATACACCCTGTGAAGTGTAAAACACCCCCACTGTCCTCAGGAATATTAACACACTGACAGAGGACACAGATTAATATTAACACACTCACTGACACACTGTGTATATCATGACCCACAGTCAGATACATCCTGTGAAGTGTAAAACACCCCCAGTGTCCTCAGTAATATTAACACACTGACAGAGAACACAGATTAATATTAACACGCTCACTGACACACTGTGTGCATCATGACCCAGAGTCAGATACACCCTGTGAAGTGTAAAACATCCCCACTGTCCTCAGGAATATTAACACACTGACAGAGAACACAGATTAATATTAACACACTCACTGACACACTGTGTATATCATGACCCACAGTCAGATACACCCTGTGAAGTGTAAAACACCCCCACTGTCCTCAGTAATATTAACACACTGACAGAGAACACAGATTAATATTAACACACTCACTGACACACTGTGTATATCATGACCCACAGTCAGATACACCCTGTGAAGTGTAAAACACCCCCACTGTCCTCAGGTATATTAACACACTGACAGTGAACACAGATTAATATTAACACACTCACTGACACACTGTGTACATCATGACCCACAGTCAGATACACCCGGTGAAGTGTAAATCACCCCACTGTCCTCAGGAATATTAACACACTGACAGAGAACACAGATTAATATTAACACACTCACTGACACACTGTGTATATCATGAACCACAGCCAGATACACCCTGTGAAGTGTAAAACACCCCCACTGTCCTCAGGAATATTAACACCTGACAGAGAACACAAATTAATATTAACACACTCACTGACACACTGTGTATATCATGACCCACAGTCAGATACACCCTGTGAAGTGTAAAACACCCCCACTTTCCTCGGTAATATTAACACACTGACAGAGAACACAGATTAATATTAACACTCTCACTGACACACTGTGTATATCATGACCCACAGCCAGATACACCCTGTGAAGTGTAAAACACCCCCACTGTCCTCAGGAATATTAACACACTGACAGAGAACACAGATTAATATTAACACACTCACTGACACACTGTGTACATCATGACCCAGAGTCAGATACACCCTGTGAAGTGTAAAACACCCCCACTGTCCTCAGGAATATTAACACACTGACAGAGAACACAGATTAATATCAACACACTCACTGACACACTGTGTCTATCATGACCCACAGTCAGATACACCCTGTGAAGTGTAAAACACCCCCACTGTCCTCAGTAATATTAACACACTGACAGAGAACACAGATTAATATTAACACACTCACTGACACACTGTGTATATCATGACCCACAGTCAGATACACACTGTGAAGTGTAAAACACCCCCACTGTCCTCAGGAATATTAACACACTGACAGAGAACACAGATTAATATTAACACACTCACTGACACACTGTGTACATCATGACCCACAGTCAGATACACCCGGTGAAGTGTAAAACACCCCACTGTCCTCAGGAATATTAACACACTGACAGAGAACACAGATTAATATTAACACACTCACTGACACACTGTGTATATCATGACCCACAGTCAGATACACCCTGTGAAGTGTAAAACACCCCCACTGTCCTCAGTAATATTAACACACTGACAGAGAACACAGATTAATATTAACACACTCACTGACACACTGTGTATATCATGACCCACAGTCAGATACACCCTGTGAAGTGTAAAACACCCGCACTGTCCTCAGTAATATTAACACACTGACAGAGAACACAGATTAATATTAACACACTCACTGACACACTGTGTATATCATGACCCACAGTCAGATAAATGCTGTGAAGTGTAAAACACCCCCACTGTCCTCAGTAATATTAACACACTGATAGAGAACACAGATTAATATTAACACACTCACTGACACACTGTGTACATCATGACTCACAGTCAGATACACCCTGTGAAGTGTAAAACACCCCCACTGTCCTCAGTAATATTAACACACTGATAGAGAACACAGATTAATATTAACACACTCACTGACACACTGTGTATATCATGACCCACAGTCAGATACACCCTGTGAAGTGTAAAACACCCCCACTGTCCTCAGGAATATTAACACACTGACAGAGAACACAGATTAATATTAACACACTCACTGACACACTGTGTACATCATGACTCACAGTCAGATACACCCTGTGAAGTGTAAAACACCCCCACTGTCCTCAGCAATATTAACACACTGACAGATAACACAGATTAATATTAACACACTCACTGACACACTGTGTACATCATGACCAACGTCAGATAAACCCTGTGAAGTGTAAAACATTCCCACTGTCCTCAGTAATATTAACACACTGACAGATAACACAGATTAATATTAACACAATCACTGACACACTGTGTACATCATGACCCACAGTCAGATACACCCTGTGAAGTGTAAAACACCCCAACTGTCCTCAGCAATATTAATACACTGACAGAGAACACAGATTAATAGTAACACACTCACTGACACACTGTGTACATCATGACCCACAGTCAGATACACTCTGTGAAGTGTAAAACACCCCCACTGTCCTCAGAAATATTAACACACTGACAGAGAACACAGATTAATATTAACACACTCACTGACACACTGTGTATATCATGACCCACAGTCAGATACACCCTGTGAAGTGTAAAACACTCCCACTGTCCTCGGTAATATTAACACACTGACAGAGAACACAGATTAATATTAACACACTCACTGACACACTGTGTACATCATGACCCACAGTCAGATACACCCTGTGAAGTGTAAAACACCCCCACTGTCCTCAGGAATATTAACACACTGTCAGAGAACACAGATTAATATTAACACTCTCACTGACACACTGTGTACATCATGACCCACAGTCAGATACACCCTGTGAAGTGTAAAACATCCCCACTGTCCTCAGTAATATTAACACACTGACAGAGAACACAGATTAATATTAACACACTCACTGACACACAGTGTATATCATGACCCACAGTCAGATACACCCTGTGAAGTGTAAAACACTCCCACTGTCCTCGGTAATATTATCACACTGACAGAGAACACAGATTAATATCAACACACTCACTGACACACTGTGTATATCATGACCCACAGTCAGATACACCCTGTGAAGTGTAAAACACCCCCACTGTCCTCAGGAATATTAACACACTGACAGAGGACACAGATTAATATTAACACACTCACTGACACACTGTGTACATCATGACCCACAGTCAGATAAACCCTGTGAAGTGTAAAACACCCTCACTGTCCTCAGTAATATTAACACACTGACAGAGAACGCAGATTAATATTAACACACTCACTGACACACTGTTTATATCATGACCCACAGTCAGATACACCCTGTGAAGTGTAAAACACCCCCACTGTCCTCAGTAATATTAACACACTGACAGAGAACACAGAATAATATTAACACACTCACTGACACACTGTGTATAACATGACCCACAGTCAGATACACCCTGTGAAGTGTAAAACACCCCCACTGTCCTCAGTAATATTAACACACTGACAGAGAACACAGATTAATATTAACACACTCACTGACACACTGTGTATATCATGACCCACAGTCAGTTAAACCCTGTGAAGTGAAAAACACCCCCACTGTCCTCAGTAATATTAACACACTGACAGAGAACACAGATTAATATTAACACACTCACTGACACACTGTGTATATCATGACCCACAGTCAGATACACCCTGTGAAGTGTAAAACACCCCCACTGTCCTCAGTAATATTAACACACTGACAGAGAACACAGATTAATATTAACACACTCACTGACACACTGTGTATATCATGACCCACAGTCAGATACACCCTGTGAAGTGTAAAACACCCCCACTGTCCTCAGTAATATTAACACACTGACAGAGAACACAGATTAATATTAACACACTCACTGACACACTGTGTATATCATCACCCACAGTCAGATACACCCGGTGAAGTGTAAAACACCCCCACTGTCCTCAGTAATATTAACACACTGACAGAGAACACAGATTAATATTAACACACTCACTGAAACACTGTGTACATCATGACCCAGAGTCAGATACACCCTGTGAAGTGTAAAACACCCCCACTGTCCTCAGGAATATTAACACACTGACAGAGAACACAGATTAATATTAACACACTCACTGACACACTGTGTATATCATGACCCAGAGTCAGATAAACCCTGTGAAGTGTAAAACACCCCCACTGTCCTCAGTAATATTAACACTCTGACAGAGAACACAGATTAATATTAACACACTCACTGACACACTGTCTATATCATGGCCCACAGTCAGATACACCCTGTGAAGTGTAAAACACCCCCACTGTCCTCAGTAATATTAACACACTGACAGAGAACACAGATTAATATTAACACACTCACTGACACACTGTGTATATCATGACCCACAGTCAGATACACCCTGTGAAGTGTAAAACACCCCCACTGTCCTCAGTAATATTAACACACTGACAGAGAACACAGATTAATATTAACACCCTCACTGACACACTGTGTACATCATGACCCACAGTCAGATACACCCGGTGAAGTGTAAAACACCCCACTGTCCTCAGGAATATTAACACACTGACAGAGAACACAGATTAATATTAACACACTCACTGACACACTGTGTATATCATGACCCACAGCCAGATACACCCTGTGAAGTGTAAAACACCCCCACTGTCCTCAGGAATATTAACACACTGACAGAGAACACAGATTAATATTAACACACTCACTGACACACTGTGTACATCATGACCCACAGTCAGATACACCCGGTGAAGTGTAAAACACCCCCACTGTCCTCAGTAATATTAACACACTGACAGAGAACACAGATAAAAATTAACACACTCAATGACACACTGTGTACATCATGACCCACAGTCAGATAAACCCAGTGAAGTGCAAAACACCCCCACTGTCCTCAGTAATATTAACACACTGACAGAGAACACAGATTAATATTAACACACTCACTGACACACTGTGTCTATCATGACCCACAGTCAGATACGCCCGGTGAAGTGTAAAACATCCCCACTGTCCTCAGTAATATTAACACACTGACAGAGAACACAGATTAATATTAACACACTCACTGACACACTGTGTATATCATGACCCACAGTCAGATACACCCTGTGAAGTGTAAAACACCCCCACTGTCCTCAGTACTATTAACACACTGACAGAGATCTCAAATTAATATTAACACACTCACTGACACACTGTGTATTTCATGACCCACAGTCAGATAAACCCTGTGAAGTGTAAAACATCCCCACTGTCCTCAGTAATATTAACACACTGACAGAGAACTCAAATTAATATTAACAAACTCACTGACACACTGTGTATATCATGACCCACAGTCAGATACACCCTGTGAAGTGTAAAACACCCCCACTGTCCTCAGTAATATTAACACACTGACAGAGAACACAGATTAATATTAACACACTCACTGACACACTGTGTATATCATGACCCACATTCAGATACACCCTGTGAAGTGTAAAACACCCCCACTGTCCTCAGGAATATTAACACACTGACAGAGAACACAGATTAATATTAACACACACACTGACACACTGTGTATATCATGACCCACAGTCAGATACACCCTGTGAAGTGTAAAACACCCCCACTGTCCTCAGGAATATTAACACACTGACAGAGAACACAGATTAATATTAACACACTCACTGACACACTGTGTACATCATGACCAACGTCAGATAAACCCTGTGAAGTGTAAAACATTCCCACTGTCCTCAGTAATATTAACACACTGACAGAGAACACAGATTAATATTAACACACTCACTGACACACTGTGTACATCATGACCAACGTCAGATAAACCCTGTGAAGTGTAAAACACCCCCACTGTCCTCAGGAATATTAACACACTGACAAATAACACAGATTAATATTAACACACTCACTGACACACTGTGTATATCATGACCCACAGTCAGATACACCCTGTGAAGTGTAAAACACCCCCACTGTCCTCAGTAATATTAACACACTGACAGAGAACACAGATTAATATTAACACACTCACTGACACACTGTGTATATCATGACCCACAGTCAGATACACCCGGTGAAGTGTAAAACACCCCCACTGTCCTCAGGAATATTAACACACTGACAGAGAACACAGATTAATATTAACACACTCACTGACACACTGTGTATATCATGACCCACAGTCAGATACACCCTGTGAAGTGTAAAACACCCCCACTGTCCTCAGTAATATTAACACTCTGACAGAGAACACAGATTAATATTAACACAATCACTGACACACTGTGCATATCATGACCCACAGTCAGATACACCCTGTGAAGTGTAAAACACCCCCACTGTCCTCAGGAATATTAACACACTGACATAGAACACAGATTAATATTAACACACTCACTGACACACTGTGTATATCATGACCCACAGTCAGATACACCCTGTGAAGTGTAAAACACCCCCACTGTCCTCAGTAATATTAGGACACTGACAGAGAACACAGATTAATATTAACACACTCACTGACACACTGTGTATATCATGACCCACAGTCAGATACACCCTGTGAAGTGTAAAACACCCCCACTGTCCTCAGTAATATTAACACACTGACAGAGAACACAGACTAATATTAACACACTCTCTGACACACTGTGTACATCATGACCCACAGTCAGATACACCCTGTGAAGTGTAAAACACCCCACTGTCCTCAGTAATATTAACACACTGACAGAGAACACAGATTAATATTAACACACTCACTGACACACTGTGTATATCATGACCCACAGTCAGATACACCCTGTGAAGTGTAAAACACCCCCACTGTCCTCAGGAATATTAACACACTGACAGAGAACACAGATTAATATTAACACACTCACTGACAAACTGTGTATATCATTACCCACAGTCAGATACACCCTGTGAAGTGTAAAACACCCCCACTGTCCTCAGTAATATTAGCACACTGACAGAGAACACAGATTAATATTAACACACTCACTGACACACTGTGTACATCATGACCCACAGTCAGATAAACCCTGTGAAGTGTAAAACACCCCCACTGTCCTCAGTAATATTAACACACAGACAGAGAACACAGATTAATATTAACACACTCACTGACACACTGTGTACATCATGACCCACAGTCAGATTCACCCGGTGAAGTGTAAAACACCCCCACTGTCCTCAGTAATATTAACACAGTGACAGAGAACACAGATTAATATTAACACTCTCACTGACACACTGTGTATATCATGACCCACAGTCAGATACACCCTGTGAAGTGTAAAACACCCCCACTGTCCTCAGTAATATTAACACACTGACAGAGAACACAGATTAATATTAACACACTCACTGACACACTGTGTATATCATGACCCACAGTCAGATAAACCCTGTGAAGTGTAAAACACCCCCACTGTCCTCAGTAATATTAACACACTGACAGAGAACACAGATTAATATTAACACACTCACTGACACACTGTGTATATCATGACCCTCAGTCAGATAAACCCTGTGAAGTGTAAAACAACCCCACTGTCCTCAGTAATATTAACACACTGAGAGAGTACACAGATTAATATTAACACACTCACTGACACACAGTGTATATCATGACCCACAGTCAGATACACCCTGTGAAGTGTAAAACACCCCCGCTGTCCTCAGTAATATTAACACACTGACAGAGAACACAGATTAATATTAACAAACTCACTGACACACTGTGTATGTCATGACCCACAGTCAGATACACCCTGTGAAGTGTAAAACATCCCCACTGTCCTCAGGAATATTAACACACTGACAGAGAACACAGATTAATATTAACACACTCACTGACACACTGTGTATATCATGACCCAGAGTCAGATACACCCGGTGAAGTGTAAAACACCCCCACTGTCCTCAGGAATATTAACACACTGACAGAGAACACAGATTAATATTAACACACTCACTGACGCACTGTGTACATCATGACCCACAGTCAGATAAACCCTGTGAAGTGTAAAACACCCCCACTGTCCTCAGTAATATTAACACACTGACAGAGAACACAGATTAATATTAACACACTCACTGACACACTGTGTATATCATGACCCACAGTCAGATACACCCTGTGAAGTGTAAAACACCCCCACTGTCCTCAGTAATATTAACACACTGACAGAGAACACAGATTAATATTAACACACTCACTGACACACTGTGTATATCATGACCCACAGTCAGTTAAACCCTGTGAAGTGAAAAACACCCCCACTGTCCTCAGTAATATTAACACACTGACAGAGAACACAGATTAATATTAACACACTCACTGACACACTGTGTATATCATGACCCACAGTCAGATACACCCTGTGAAGTGTAATACACCCCCACTGTCCTCAGGAATATTAACACACTGAGAGAGAACACAGATTAATATTAACACACTCACTGACACACTGTGTATATCATGACCCACAGTCAGATACACCCTGTGAAGTGTAAAACACCCCCACTGTCCTCAGTAATATTAACACACTGACAGAGAACACAGATTAATATTAACACACTCACTGACACACTGTGTATATCATGACCCACAGTCAGATACACCCTGTGAAGTGTAAAACACCCCCACTGTCCTCAGGAATATTAACACACTGACAGAGAACACAGATTAATATTAACACACTCACTGACACACTGTGTACATCATGACCCACAGTCAGATACACCCGGTGAAGTGTAAAACACCCCCACTGTCCTCAGTAATATTAACACACTGACAGAGAACACAGATAAATATTAACACACTCACTGACACACTGTGTACATCATGACCCACAGTCAGATAAACCCAGTGAAGTGTAAAACACCCCCACTGTCCTCAGGAATATTAACACACTGACAGAGAACACAGATTAATATTAACACACTCACTGACACACTGTGTCTATCATGACCCACAGTCAGATACGCCCGGTGAAGTGTAAAACATCCCCACTGTCCTCAGTAATATTAACACACTGACAGAGAACACAGATTAATATTAACACACTCACTGACACACTGTGTATTTCATGACCCACAGTCAGATAAACCCTGTGAAGTGTAAAACATCCCCACTGTCCTCAGTAATATTAACACACTGTCAGAGAACACAGATTAATATTAACACACTCACTGACACACTGTGTATATCATGACCCACAGTCAGATACACCCTGTGAAGTGTAAAACACCCCCACTGTCCTCAGTAATATTAACACACTGACAGAGAACACAGATTAATATTAACACACTCACTGACACACTGTGTATATCATGACCCACAGTCAGATACACCCTGTGAAGTGTAAAACACCCCCACTGTCCTCAGGAATATTAACACACTGACAGAGAACACAGATTAATATTAACACACACACTGACACACTGTGTATATCATGACCCACAGTCAGATACACCCTGTGAAGTGTAAAACACCCCCACTGTCCTCAGGGATATTAACACACTGACAGAGAACACAGATTAATATTAACACACTCACTGACACACTGTGTACATCATGACCAACGTCAGATAAACCCTGTGAAGTGTAAAACATTCCCACTGTCCTCAGTAATATTAACACACTGACAGAGAACACAGATTAATATTAACACACTCACTGACACACTGTGTACATCATGACCAACGTCAGATAAACCCTGTGAAGTGTAAAACACCCCCACTGTCCTCAGGAATATTAACACACTGACAGATAACACAGATTAATATTAACACACTCACTGACACACTGTGTATATCATGACCCACAGTCAGATACACCCTGTGAAGTGTAAAACACCCCCACTGTCCTCAGTAATATTAACACACTGACAGAGAACACAGATTAATATTAACACACTCACTGACACACTGTGTATATCATGACTCACAGTCAGATACACCCGGTGAAGTGTAAAACACCCCCACTGTCCTCAGGAATATTAACACACTGACAGAGAACACAGATTAATATTAACACACTCACTGACACACTGTGTATATCATGACCCACAGTCAGATACACCCTGTGAAGTGTAAAACACCCCCACTGTCCTCAGTAATATTAACACTCTGACAGAGAACACAGATTAATATTAACACACTCACTGACACACTGTGTATATCATGACCCACAGTCAGATACACCCTGTGAAGTGTAAAACACCCCCACTGTCCTCAGGAATATTAACACACTGACATAGAACACAGATTAATATTAACACACTCACTGACACACTGTGTATATCATGACCCACAGTCAGATACACCCTGTGAAGTGTAAAACACCCCCACTGTCCTCAGTAATATTAGGACACTGACAGGGAACACAGATTAATATTAACACACTCACTGACACACTGTGTATATCATGACCCACAGTCAGATACACCCTGTGAAGTGTAAAACACCCCCACTGTCCTCAGTAATATTAACACACTGACAGAGAACACAGACTAATATTAACACACTCACTGACACACTGTGTACATCATGACCCACAGTCAGATACACCCTGTGAAGTTTAAAACACCCCACTGTCCTCAGTAATATTAACACACTGACAGAGAACACAGATTAATATTAACACACTCACTGACACACTGTGTATATCATGACCCACAGTCAGATACACCCTGTGAAGTGTAAAACACCCCCACTGTCCTCAGGAATATTAACACACTGACAGAGAACACAGATTAATATTAACACACTCACTGACAAACTGTGTATATCATTACCCACAGTCAGATACACCCTGTGAAGTGTAAAACACCCCCACTGTCCTCAGTAATATTAGCACACTGACAGAGAACACAGATTAATATTAACACACTCACTGACACACTGTGTACATCATGACCCACAGTCAGATAAACCCTGTGAAGTGTAAAACACCCCCACTGTCCTCAGTAATATTAACACACAGACAGAGAACACAGATTAATATTAACACACTCACTGACACACTGTGTACATCATGACCCACAGTCAGATTCACCCGGTGAAGTGTAAAACACCCCCACTGTCCTCAGTAATATTAACACACTGACAGAGAACACAGATTAATATTAACACTCTCACAGACACAGTGTGTATATCATGACCCACAGTCAGATACACCCTGTGAAGTGTAAAACACCCCCACTGTCCTCAGTAATATTAACACACTGACAGAGAACACAGATTAATATTAACACACTCACTGACACACTGTGTATATCATGACCCACAGTCAGATAAACCCTGTGAAGTGTAAAACACCCCCACTGTCCTCAGTAATATTAACACACTGACAGAGAACACAGATTAATATTAACACACTCACTGACACACTGTGTATATCATGACCCACAGTCAGATAAACCCTGTGAAGTGTAAAACAACCCCACTGTCCTCAGTAATATTAACACACTGACAGAGTACACAGATTAATATTAACACACTCACTGACACACAGTGTATATCATGACCCACAGTCAGATACACCCTGTGAAGTGTAAAACACCCCCGCTGTCCTCAGTAATATTAACACACTGACAGAGAACACAGATTAATATTAACAAACTCACTGACACACTGTGTATATCATGACCCACAGACAGATACACCCTGTGAAGTGTAAAACATCCCCACTGTCCTCAGGAATATTAACACACTGACAGAGAACACAGATTAATATTAACACACTCACTGACACACTGTGTATATCATGACCCAGAGTCAGATACACCCGGTGAAGTGTAAAACACCCCCACTGTCCTCAGGAATATTAACACACTGACAGAGAACACAGATTAATATTAACACACTCACTGACACACTGTGTACATCATGACCCACAGTCAGATAAACCCTGTGAAGTGTAAAACACCCCCACTGTCCTCAGTAATATTAACACACTGACAGAGAACACAGATTAATATTAACACACTCACTGACACACTGTGTATATCATGACCCACAGTCAGATACACCCTGTGAAGTGTAAAACACCCCCACTGTCCTCAGTAATATTAACACACTGACAGAGAACACAGATTAATATTAACACACTCACTGACACACTGTGTATATCATGACCCACAGTCAGTTAAACCCTGTGAAGTGAAAAACACCCCCACTGTCCTCAGTAATATTAACACACTGACAGAGAACACAGATTAATATTAACACACTCACTGACACACTGTGTATATCATGACCCACAGTCAGATACACCCTGTGAAGTGTAAAACACCCCCACTGTCCTCAGGAATATTAACACACTGAGAGAGAACACAGATTAATATTAACACACTCACTGACACACTGTGTATATCATGACCCACAGTCAGATACACCCTGTGAAGTGTAAAACACCCCCACTGTCCTCAGTAATATTAACACACTGACAGAGAACACAGATTAATATTAACACACTCACTGACACACTGTGTAATTCATGACCCACAGTCAGATACACCCTGTGAAGTGTAAAACACCCCCACTGTCCTCAGGAATATTAACACACTGACAGAGAACACAGATTAATATTAACACACTCACTGACACACTGTGTACATCATGACCCACCGTCAGATACACCCGGTGAAGTGTAAAACACCCCACTGTCCTCACGAATATTAACACACTGAAAGAGAACACAGATTAATATTAACACACTCACTGACACACTGTGTATACCATGACCCACAGTCAGATACACCCTGTGAAGTGTAAAACACCCCCACTGTCCTCAGTAATATTAACACACTGACAGAGAACACAGATTAATATTAACACACTCACTGACACACTGTGTACATCATGACCCAGAGTCAGATACACCCTGTGAAGTGTAAAACACCCCCACTGTCCTCAGGAATATTAACACACTGACAGAGAACACAGATTAATATTAACACACTCACTGACACACTGTGTATATCATGACCCAGAGTCAGATAAACCCTGTGAAGTGTAAAACACCCCCACTGTCCTCAGTAATATTAACACTCTGACAGAGAACACAGATTAATATTAACACACTCACTGACACACTGTCTATATCATGGCCCACAGTCAGATACACCCTGTGAAGTGTAAAACACCCCCACTGTCCTCAGTAATATTAACACACTGACAGAGAACACAGATTAATATTAACACACTCACTGACACACTGTGTATATCATGACCCACAGTCAGATACACACTGTGAAGTGTAAAACACCCCCACTGTCCTCAGGAATATTAACACACTGACAGAGAACACAGATTAATATTAACACCCTCACTGACACACTGTGTACATCATGACCCACAGTCAGATACACCCGGTGAAGTGTAAAACACCCCACTGTCCTCAGGAATATTAACACACTGACAGAGAACACAGATTAATATTAACACACTCACTGACACACTGTGTATATCTTCACCCACAGTCAGATACACCCGGTGAAGTGTAAAACACCCCCACTGTCCTCAGTAATATTAACACACTGACAGAGAACACAGATTAATATTAACACTCTCACTGACACACTGTGTATATCATGACCCACAGTCAGATACACCCTGTGAAGTGTAAAACACCCCCACTGTCCTCAGTAATATTAACACACTGACAGAGAACACAGATTAATATTAACACACTCACTGACACACTGTGTATATCATGACCCACAGTCAGATAAACCCTGTGAAGTGTAAAACACCCCCACTGTCCTCAGTAATATTAACACACTGACAGAGAACACAGATTAATATTAACAAACTCACTGACACACTGTGTATATCATGACCCACAGTCAGATAAACCCTGTGAAGTGTAAAACAACCCCACTGTCCTCAGTAATATTAACACACTGACAGAGTACACAGATTAATATTAACACACTCACTGACACACTGTGTATATCATGACCCACAGTCAGATACACCCTGTGAAGTGTAAAACACCCCCGCTGTCCTCAGTAATATTAACACACTGACAGAGAACACAGATTAATATTAACAAACTCACTGACACACTGTGTATATCATGACCCACAGTCAGATACACACTGTGAAGTGTAAAACATCCCCACTGTCCTCAGGAATATTAACACACTGACAGAGAACACAGATTAATATTAACACACTCACTGACACACTGTGTATATCATGACAGAGAGTCAGATACACCCGGTGAAGTGTAAAACACCCCCACTGTCCTCAGGAATATTAACACACTGACAGAGAACACAGATTAATATTAACACACTCACTGACACACTGTGTACATCATGACCCACAGTCAGATAAACCCTGTGAAGTGTAAAACACCCCCACTGTCCTCAGTAATATTAACACACTGACAGAGAACACAGATTAATATTAACACACTCACTGACACACTGTGTATATCATGACCCACAGTCAGATACATCCTGTGAAGTGTAAAACACCCCCACTGTCCTCAGTAATATTAACACACTGACAGAGAACACAGATTAATATTAACACACTCACTGACTCACTGTGTATATCATGACCCACAGTCAGTTAAACCCTGTGAAGTGAAAAACACCCCCACTGTCCTCATTAATATTAACACACTGACAGAGAACACAGATTAATATTAACACACTCACTGACACACTGTGTATATCATGACCCACAGTCAGATACACCCTGTGAAGTGTAAAACACCCCCACTGTCCTCAGGAATATTAACACACTGACAGAGAACACAGATTAATATTAACACACTCACTGACACACTGTGTATATCATGACCCACAGTCAGATACACCCTGTGAAGTGTAAAACACCCCCACTGTCCTCAGTAATATTAACACACTGACAGAGAACACAGATTAATATTAACACACTCACTGACACACTGTGTATATCATGACCCACAGTCAGATACACCCTGTGAAGTGTAAAACACCCCCACTGTTCTCAGGAATATTAACACACTGACAGAGAACACAGATTAATATTAACACACTCACTGACACACTGTGTACATCATGACCCACCGTCAGATACACCCGGTGAAGTGTAAAACACCCCACTGTCCTCAGGAATATTAACACACTGAAAGAGAACACAGATTAATATTAACACACTCACTGACACACTGTGTATACCATGACCCACAGTCAGATACACCCTGTGAAGTGTAAAACACCCCCACTGTCCTCAGTAATATTAACACACTGACAGAGAACACAGATTAATATTACCACACTCACTGACACAGTGTATATCATGACCCACAGTCAGATACACCCGGTGAAGTGTAAAACATCCCCACTGTCCTCAGTAATATTAACACACTGACAGAGAACACAGATTAATATTAACACACTCACTGACACACTGTGTATATCATGACCCACAGTCAGATAAACCCTGTGAAGTGTAAAACACCCCCACTGTCCTCAGGAATATTAACACCTGACAGAGAACACAAATTAATATTAACACACTCACTGACACACTGTGTATATCATGACCCACAGTCAGATACACCCTGTGAAGTGTAAAACACCCCCACTGTCCTCAGGCATATTAACACACTGACAGAGAACACAGATTAATGTTAACACACTCACTGACACACTGTGTATATCATGACCCACAGTCAGATACACCCTGTGAAGTGTAAAACACCCCCACTGTCCTCAGTAATATTAACACACTGACAGAGAACACAGATTAATATTAACACACTCACTGACACACTGTGTACATCATGACCCACAGTCAGATACACCCTGTGAAGTGTAAAACACCCCCACTGTCCTCAGGAATATTAACTCACTGACAGAGAACACAGATTAATATTAACACACTCACTGACACACTGTGTATATCATGACCCACAGTCAGATACACCCTGTGAAGTGTAAACACCCCCTCTGTCCTCAGTAATATTAACACACTGACAGAGAACACAGATTAATATTAACACACTCACTGACACACTGTGTATATCATGACCCACAGTCAGATAAATGCTGTGAAGTGTAAAACACCCCCACTGTCCTCAGGAATATTAACACACTGACAGAGAACACACATTAATAGTAACACACTCACTGACACACTGTGTATATCATGACCCACAATCAGATAAATGCTGTGAAGTGTAAAACACCCCCACTGTCCTCAGTAATATTAACACACTGATAGAGAACACAGATTAATATTAACACACTCACTGACACACTGTGTATATCATGATCCACAGTCAGATAAACCCTGTGAAGTGTAAAACACCCCCACTGTCCTCAGTAATATTAACACACTGACAGAGAACACAGATTAATATTAACACACTCACTGACACACTGTGTATATCATGACCCACAGTCAGATACACCCTGTGAAGTGTAAAACACCCCCACTGTCCTCAGGAATATTATCACACTGACAGAGAATACAGATTAATATTAACACACTCACTGACACACTGTGTACATCATGACCCACAGTCAGATACACCCGGTGAAGTGTAAAACACCCCCACTGTCCTCAGGAATATTAACACACTGTCAGAGAACACAGATTAATATTAACACACTCACTGACACACTGTGTACATCATGACCCACAGTCAGATACACCCTGTGAAGTGTAAAACACCCCCACTGTCCTCAGTAATATTAACACTCTGACAGAGAACACAGATTAATATTAACACACTCCCTGACACACTGTGTATATCATGACCCACAGTCAGATACACCCTGTGAAGTGTAAAACATCCCCACTGTCATCAGGAATATTAACACACTGACAGAGAACACAGATTAATATTAACACACTCACTGACACACTGTGTATATCATGACCCACAGTCAGATACACCCTGTGAAGTGTAAAACACCCCCACTGTCCTCAGGAATATTATCACACTGACAGAGAACACAGATTAATATTAACACACTCACTGACACACTGTGTACATCATGACCCACAGTCAGATACACCCTGTGAAGTGTAAAACACCCCCACTGTCCTCAGTAATATTAACACACTGACAGAGAACACAGATTAATAGTAACACACTCACTGACACACTGTGTATATCATGACCCACAATCAGATAAATGCTGTGAAGTGTAAAACACCCCCACTGTCCTCAGTAATATTAACACACTGATAGAGAACACAGATTAATATTAACACACTCACTGACACACTGTGTATATCATGATCGACAGTCAGATAAACCCTGTGAAGTGTAAAACACCCCCACTGTCCTCAGTAATATTAACACACTGACAGAGAACACAGATTAATATTAACACACTCACTGACACACTGTGTATATCATGACCCACAGTCAGATACACCCTGTGAAGTGTAAAACACCCCCACTGTCCTCAGGAATATTATCACACTGACAGAGAACACAGATTAATATTAACACACTCACTGACACACTGTGTACATCATGACCCACAGTCAGATACACCCGGTGAAGTTTAAAACACCCCCACTGTCCTCAGGAATATTAACACACTGTCAGAGAACACAGATTAATATTAACACACTCACTGACACACTGTGTACATCATGACCCACAGTCAGATACACCCTGTGAAGTGTAAAACACCCCCACTGTCCTCAGTAATATTAACACTCTGACAGAGAACACAGATTAATATTAACACACTCCCTGACACACTGTGTATATCATGACCCACAGTCAGATACACCCTGTGAAGTGTAAAACATCCCCACTGTCATCAGGAATATTAACACACTGACAGAGAACACAGATTAATATTAACACACTCACTGACACACTGTGTATATCATGACCCACAGTCAGATACACCCTGTGAAGTGTAAAACACCCCCACTGTCCTCAGGAATATTAACACACTGACAGAGAACACAGATTAATATTAACACCCTCACTGACACACTGTGTACATCATGACCCACAATCAGATGCACCCTGTGAAGTGTAAAACACCCCCACTGTCCTCAGTAATATTAACACACTGACAGAGAACACAGTTTAATATTAACACACTCACTGACACACTGTGTATATCATGACCCACAGTCAGATAAATGCTGTGAAGTGTAAAACACCCCCACTGTCCTCAGCAATATTAACACACTGACAGAGAACACAGATTAATATTAACACACTCACTGACACACTATGTACATCATGACCCACAGTCAGATACACTCTGTGAAGTGTAAAACACCCCCACTGTCCTCAGGAATATTAATACACTGACAGAGAAAACAGATTAATATTAACACACTCACTGACACACTGTGTACATCATGACCCACAGTCAGATACACCCTGTGAAGTGTAAAACACCCCCACTGTCCTCAGGAATATTAACACACTGACAGAGAACACAGATTAATATTAACACACTCACTGACACACTGTGTACATCATGACCCACAGTCAGATACACCCTGTGAAGTGTAAAACACCCCCACTGTCCTCAGGAATATTAACACACTGACAGAGAACACAGATTAATACTAACACACTCACTGACACACTGTGTACATCATGACCCACAGTCAGATACACCCTGTGAAGTGTAAAACACCCCCACTGTCCTCAGTAATATTAACACACTGACAGAGGACACAGATTAATATTAACACACTCACTGACACACTGTGTATATCATGACCCACAGTCAGATACACCCTGTGAAGTGTAAAACACCCCCACTGTCCTCAGTAATATTAACACACTGACAGAGAACACAGATTAATATTAACACACTCACTGACACACTGTGTATATCATGACCCATAGTCAGATGCACCCTGTGAAGTGTAAAACACCCCCACTGTCCTCAGGAATATTAACATACTGACAGAGAACACAGATTAATATTAACACACTCACTGACACACTGTGTACATCATCACCCACAGTCAGATACACCCGGTGAAGTGTAAAACACCCCACTGTCCTCAGGAATATTAACACACTGAAAGAGAACACAGATTAATATTAACACACTCACTGACACACTGTGTATACCATGACCCACAGTCAGATACACCCTGTGAAGTGTAAAACACCCCCACTGTCCTCAGGAATATTAACACACTGACAGAGAACACATATTAATATTAATACACTCACTGACACAGTGTATATCATGACCCACAGTCAGATACACCCTGTGAAGTGTAAAACATCCCCACTGTCCTCAGTAATATTAACACACTGACAGAGAACACAGATTAATATTAACACACTCACTGACACACTGTGTATATCATGACCCACAGTCAGATAAACCCTGTGAAGTGTAAAACACCCCCACTGTCCTCAGGAATATTAACACCTGACAGAGAACACAAATTAATATTAACACACTCACTGACACACTGTGTATATCATGACCCACAGTCAGATACACCCTGTGAAGTGTAAAACACCCCCACTGTCCTCAGGCATATTAACACACTGACAGAGAACACAGATTAATATTAACACACTCACTGACACACTGTGTATATCATGACCCACAGTCAGATACACCTTGTGAAGTGTAAAACAGCCCCACTGTCCTCAGTAATATTAACACACTGACAGAGAACACAGATTAATATTAACACACTCACTGACACACTGTGTACATCATGACCCACAGTCAGATACAACCTGTGAAGTGTAAAACACCCCCACTGTCCTCAGGAATATTAACACACTGACAGAGAACACAGATTAATATTAACACACTCACTGACACACTGTGTATATCATGACCCACAGTCAGATACACCCTGTGAAGTGTAAAACACCCCCACTGTCCTCAGTAATATTAACACACTGACAGAGAACACAGATTAATATTAACACACTCACTGACACACTGTGTACATCATGACCCACAGTCAGATACACCCTGTGAAGTGTAAAACACCCCCACTGTCCTCAGTAATATTAACACTCTGACAGAGAACACAGATTAATATTAACACACTCCCTGACACACTGTGTATATCATGACCCACAGTCAGATACACCCTGTGAAGTGTAAAACATCCCCACTGTCATCAGGAATATTAACACACTGACAGAGAACACAGATTAATATTAACACACTCACTGACACACTGTGTATATCATGACCCACAGTCAGATACACCCTGTGAAGTGTAAAACACCCCCACTGTCCTCAGGAATATTAACACACTGACAGAGAACACAGATTAATATTAACACCCTCACTGACACACTGTGTACATCATGACCCACAATCAGATGCACCCTGTGAAGTGTAAAACACCCCCACTGTCCTCAGTAATATTAACACACTGACAGAGAACACAGTTTAATATTAACACACTCACTGACACACTGTGTATATCATGACCCACAGTCAGATAAATGCTGTGAAGTGTAAAACACCCCCACTGTCCTCAGGAATATTAACACACTGACAGAGAACACAGATTAATATTAACACACTCACTGACACACTGTGTATATCATGACCCACAGTCAGATACACCCTGTGAAGTGTAAAACACCCCCACTGTCCTCAGGAATATTAACACACTGACAGAGAACACAGATTAATAGTAACACACTCACTGACACGCTGTGTATATCATGACCCACAATCAGATACACCCTGTGAAGTGTAAAACACCCCCACTGTCCTCAGCAATATTAACACACTGACAGAGAACACAGATTAATATTAACACACTCACTGACACACTGTGTACATCATGACCCACAGTCAGATACACTCTGTGAAGTGTAAAACACCCCCACTGTCCTCAGGAATATTAATACACTGACAGAGAAAACAGATTAATATTAACACACTCACTGACACACTGTGTACATCATGACCCACAGTCAGATACACCCTGTGAAGTGTAAAACACCCCCACTGTCCTCAGGAATATTAACACACTGACAGAGAACACAGATTAATATTAACACACTCACTGACACACTGTGTACATCATGACCCACAGTCAGATACACCCTGTGAAGTGTAAAACACCCCCACTGTCCTCAGGAATATTAACACACTGACAGAGAACACAGATTAATATTAACACACTCACTGACACACTGTGTACATCATGACCCACAGTCAGATACACCCTGTGAAGTGTAAAACACCCCCACTGTCCTCAGTAATATTAACACACTGACAGAGGACACAGATTAATATTAACACACTCACTGACACACTGTGCATATCATGACCCACAGTCAGATACACCCTGTGAAGTGTAAAACACCCCCACTGTCCTCAGTAATATTAACACACTGACAGAGAACACAGATTAATATTAACACACTCACTGACACACTGTGTATATCATGACCCACAGTCAGATGCACCCTGTGAAGTGTAAAACACCCCCACTGTCCTCAGGAATATTAACATACTGACAGAGAACACAGATTAATATTAACACACTCACTGACACACTGTGAACATCATCACCCACAGTCAGATACACCCGGTGAAGTGTAAAACACCCCACTGTCCTCAGGAATATTAACACACTGAAAGAGAACACAGATTAATATTAACACACGCACTGACACACTGTGTATACCATGACCCACAGTCAGATACACCCTGTGAAGTGTAAAACACCCCCACTGTCCTCAGGAATATTAACACACTGAGAGAGAACACATATTAATATTAACACACTCACTGACACAGTGTATATCATGACCCACAGTCAGATACACCCGGTGAAGTGTAAAACATCCCCACTGTCCTCAGTAATATTAACACACTGACAGAGAACACAGATTAATATTAACACACTCACTGACACACTGTGTATATCATGACCCACAGTCAGATAAACCCCGTGAAGTGTAAAACACCCCCACTGTCCTCAGGAATATTAACACCTGACAGAGAACACAAATTAATATTAACACACTCACTGACACACTGTGTATATCATGACCCACAGTCAGATACACCCTGTGAAGTGTAAAACACCCCCACTGTCCTCAGGCATATTAACACACTGACAGAGAACACAGATTAATATTAACACACTCACTGACACACTGTGTATATCATGACCCACAGTCAGATACACCTTGTGAAGTGTAAAACAGCCCCACTGTCCTCAGTAATATTAACACACTGACAGAGAACACAGATTAATATTAACACACTCACTGACACACTGTGTACATCATGACCCACAGTCAGATACACCCTGTGAAGTGTAAAACACCCCCACTGTCCTCAGGAATATTAACACACTGACAGAGAACACAGATTAATATTAACACACTCACTGACACACTGTGTATATCATGACCCACAGTCAGATACACCCTGTGAAGTGTAAAACACCCCCACTGTCCTCAGTAATATTAACACACTGACAGAGAACACAGATTAATATTAACACACTCACTGACACACTGTGTACATCATGACCCACAGTCAGATACACCCTGTGAAGTGTAAAACACCCCCACTGTCCTCAGTAATATTAACACACTGACAGAGAACACAGATTAATATTAACACACTCACTGACACACTGTGTATATCATGACCCACAGTCAGATACACCCTGTGAAGTGTAAAACACCCCCACTGTCCTCAGGAATATTAACATACTGACAGAGAACACAGATTAATATTAACACACTCACTGACACACTGTGTACATCATGACCCACAGTCAGATACACCCGGTGAAGTGTGAAACACCCCCACTGTCCTCAGGAATATTAACACACTGAAAGAGAACACAGATTAATATTAACACACTCACTGACACACTGTGTATACCATGACCCACAGTCAGATACACCCTGTGAAGTGTAAAACACCCCCACTGTCCTCAGGAATATTAACACCTGACAGAGAACACAGATTAATATTAACACACTCACTGACACACTGTGTATACCATGACCCACAGTCAGATACACCCTGTGAAGTGTAAAACACCCCCACTGTCCTCAGGAATATTAACACCTGACAGAGAACACAGATTAATATTAACACACTCCCTGACACACTGTGTATATCATGACCCACAGTCAGATACACCCTGTGAAGTGTAAAACATCCCCACTGTCATCAGGAATATTAACACACTGACAGAGAACACAGATTAATATTAACACACTCACTGACACACTGTGTATATCATGACCCACAGTCAGATACACCCTGTGAAGTGTAAAACACCCCCACTGTCCTCAGGAATATTATCACACTGACAGAGAACACAGATTAATATTAACACACTCACTGACACACTGTGTACATCATGACCCACAGTCAGATACACCCTGTGAAGTGTAAAACACCCCCACTGTCCTCAGTAATATTAACACACTGACAGAGAACACAGATTAATAGTAACACACTCACTGACACACTGTGTATATCATGACCCACAATCAGATAAATGCTGTGAAGTGTAAAACACCCCCACTGTCCTCAGTAATATTAACACACTGATAGAGAACACAGATTAATATTAACACACTCACTGACACACTGTGTATATCATGATCCACAGTCAGATAAACCCTGTGAAGTGTAAAACACCCCCACTGTCCTCAGTAATATTAACACACTGACAGAGAACACAGATTAATATTAACACACTCACTGACACACTGTGTATATCATGACCCACAGTCAGATACACCCTGTGAAGTGTAAAACACCCCCACTGTCCTCAGGAATATTATCACACTGACAGAGAACACAGATTAATATTAACACACTCACTGACACACTGTGTACATCATGACCCACAGTCAGATACACCCGGTGAAGTTTAAAACACCCCCACTGTCCTCAGGAATATTAACACACTGTCAGAGAACACAGATTAATATTAACACACTCACTGACACACTGTGTACATCATGACCCACAGTCAGATACACCCTGTGAAGTGTAAAACACCCCCACTGTCCTCAGTAATATTAACACTCTGACAGAGAACACAGATTAATATTAACACACTCCCTGACACACTGTGTATATCATGACCCACAGTCAGATACACCCTGTGAAGTGTAAAACATCCCCACTGTCATCAGGAATATTAACACACTGACAGAGAACACAGATTAATATTAACACACTCACTGACACACTGTGTATATCATGACCCACAGTCAGATACACCCTGTGAAGTGTAAAACACCCCCACTGTCCTCAGGAATATTAACACACTGACAGAGAACACAGATTAATATTAACACCCTCACTGACACACTGTGTACATCATGACCCACAATCAGATGCACCCTGTGAAGTGTAAAACACCCCCACTGTCCTCAGTAATATTAACACACTGACAGAGAACACAGTTTAATATTAACACACTCACTGACACACTGTGTATATCATGACCCACAGTCAGATAAATGCTGTGAAGTGTAAAACACCCCCACTGTCCTCAGCAATATTAACACACTGATAGAGAACACAGATTAATATTAACACACTCACTGACACACTATGTACATCATGACCCACAGTCAGATACACTCTGTGAAGTGTAAAACACCCCCACTGTCCTCAGGAATATTAATACACTGACAGAGAAAACAGATTAATATTAACACACTCACTGACACACTGTGTACATCATGACCCACAGTCAGATACACCCTGTGAAGTGTAAAACACCCCCACTGTCCTCAGGAATATTAACACACTGACAGAGAACACAGATTAATATTAACACACTCACTGACACACTGTGTACATCATGACCCACAGTCAGATACACCCTGTGAAGTGTAAAACACCCCCACTGTCCTCAGGAATATTAACACACTGACAGAGAACACAGATTAATACTAACACACTCACTGACACACTGTGTACATCATGACCCACAGTCAGATACACCCTGTGAAGTGTAAAACACCCCCACTGTCCTCAGTAATATTAACACACTGACAGAGGACACAGATTAATATTAACACACTCACTGACACACTGTGTATATCATGACCCACAGTCAGATACACCCTGTGAAGTGTAAAACACCCCCACTGTCCTCAGTAATATTAACACACTGACAGAGAACACAGATTAATATTAACACACTCACTGACACACTGTGTATATCATGACCCATAGTCAGATGCACCCTGTGAAGTGTAAAACACCCCCACTGTCCTCAGGAATATTAACATACTGACAGAGAACACAGATTAATATTAACACACTCACTGACACACTGTGTACATCATCACCCACAGTCAGATACACCCGGTGAAGTGTAAAACACCCCACTGTCCTCAGGAATATTAACACACTGAAAGAGAACACAGATTAATATTAACACACTCACTGACACACTGTGTATACCATGACCCACAGTCAGATACACCCTGTGAAGTGTAAAACACCCCCACTGTCCTCAGGAATATTAACACACTGACAGAGAACACATATTAATATTAATACACTCACTGACACAGTGTATATCATGACCCACAGTCAGATACACCCTGTGAAGTGTAAAACATCCCCACTGTCCTCAGTAATATTAACACACTGACAGAGAACACAGATTAATATTAACACACTCACTGACACACTGTGTATATCATGACCCACAGTCAGATAAACCCTGTGAAGTGTAAAACACCCCCACTGTCCTCAGGAATATTAACACCTGACAGAGAACACAAATTAATATTAACACACTCACTGACACACTGTGTATATCATGACCCACAGTCAGATACACCCTGTGAAGTGTAAAACACCCCCACTGTCCTCAGGCATATTAACACACTGACAGAGAACACAGATTAATATTAACACACTCACTGACACACTGTGTATATCATGACCCACAGTCAGATACACCTTGTGAAGTGTAAAACAGCCCCACTGTCCTCAGTAATATTAACACACTGACAGAGAACACAGATTAATATTAACACACTCACTGACACACTGTGTACATCATGACCCACAGTCAGATACAACCTGTGAAGTGTAAAACACCCCCACTGTCCTCAGGAATATTAACACACTGACAGAGAACACAGATTAATATTAACACACTCACTGACACACTGTGTATATCATGACCCACAGTCAGATACACCCTGTGAAGTGTAAAACACCCCCACTGTCCTCAGTAATATTAACACACTGACAGAGAACACAGATTAATATTAACACACTCACTGACACACTGTGTACATCATGACCCACAGTCAGATACACCCTGTGAAGTGTAAAACACCCCCACTGTCCTCAGTAATATTAACACTCTGACAGAGAACACAGATTAATATTAACACACTCCCTGACACACTGTGTATATCATGACCCACAGTCAGATACACCCTGTGAAGTGTAAAACATCCCCACTGTCATCAGGAATATTAACACACTGACAGAGAACACAGATTAATATTAACACACTCACTGACACACTGTGTATATCATGACCCACAGTCAGATACACCCTGTGAAGTGTAAAACACCCCCACTGTCCTCAGGAATATTAACACACTGACAGAGAACACAGATTAATATTAACACCCTCACTGACACACTGTGTACATCATGACCCACAATCAGATGCACCCTGTGAAGTGTAAAACACCCCCACTGTCCTCAGTAATATTAACACACTGACAGAGAACACAGTTTAATATTAACACACTCACTGACACACTGTGTATATCATGACCCACAGTCAGATAAATGCTGTGAAGTGTAAAACACCCCCACTGTCCTCAGGAATATTAACACACTGACAGAGAACACAGATTAATATTAACACACTCACTGACACACTGTGTATATCATGACCCACAGTCAGATACACCCTGTGAAGTGTAAAACACCCCCACTGTCCTCAGGAATATTAACACACTGACAGAGAACACAGATTAATAGTAACACACTCACTGACACGCTGTGTATATCATGACCCACAATCAGATACACCCTGTGAAGTGTAAAACACCCCCACTGTCCTCAGCAATATTAACACACTGACAGAGAACACAGATTAATATTAACACACTCACTGACACACTGTGTACATCATGACCCACAGTCAGATACACTCTGTGAAGTGTAAAACACCCCCACTGTCCTCAGGAATATTAATACACTGACAGAGAAAACAGATTAATATTAACACACTCACTGACACACTGTGTACATCATGACCCACAGTCAGATACACCCTGTGAAGTGTAAAACACCCCCACTGTCCTCAGGAATATTAACACACTGACAGAGAACACAGATTAATATTAACACACTCACTGACACACTGTGTACATCATGACCCACAGTCAGATACACCCTGTGAAGTGTAAAACACCCCCACTGTCCTCAGGAATATTAACACACTGACAGAGAACACAGATTAATATTAACACACTCACTGACACACTGTGTACATCATGACCCACAGTCAGATACACCCTGTGAAGTGTAAAACACCCCCACTGTCCTCAGTAATATTAACACACTGACAGAGGACACAGATTAATATTAACACACTCACTGACACACTGTGCATATCATGACCCACAGTCAGATACACCCTGTGAAGTGTAAAACACCCCCACTGTCCTCAGTAATATTAACACACTGACAGAGAACACAGATTAATATTAACACACTCACTGACACACTGTGTATATCATGACCCACAGTCAGATGCACCCTGTGAAGTGTAAAACACCCCCACTGTCCTCAGGAATATTAACATACTGACAGAGAACACAGATTAATATTAACACACTCACTGACACACTGTGAACATCATCACCCACAGTCAGATACACCCGGTGAAGTGTAAAACACCCCACTGTCCTCAGGAATATTAACACACTGAAAGAGAACACAGATTAATATTAACACACTCACTGACACACTGTGTATACCATGACCCACAGTCAGATACACCCTGTGAAGTGTAAAACACCCCCACTGTCCTCAGGAATATTAACACACTGAGAGAGAACACATATTAATATTAACACACTCACTGACACAGTGTATATCATGACCCACAGTCAGATACACCCGGTGAAGTGTAAAACATCCCCACTGTCCTCAGTAATATTAACACACTGACAGAGAACACAGATTAATATTAACACACTCACTGACACACTGTGTATATCATGACCCACAGTCAGATAAACCCCGTGAAGTGTAAAACACCCCCACTGTCCTCAGGAATATTAACACCTGACAGAGAACACAAATTAATATTAACACACTCACTGACACACTGTGTATATCATGACCCACAGTCAGATACACCCTGTGAAGTGTAAAACACCCCCACTGTCCTCAGGCATATTAACACACTGACAGAGAACACAGATTAATATTAACACACTCACTGACACACTGTGTATATCATGACCCACAGTCAGATACACCTTGTGAAGTGTAAAACAGCCCCACTGTCCTCAGTAATATTAACACACTGACAGAGAACACAGATTAATATTAACACACTCACTGACACACTGTGTACATCATGACCCACAGTCAGATACACCCTGTGAAGTGTAAAACACCCCCACTGTCCTCAGGAATATTAACACACTGACAGAGAACACAGATTAATATTAACACACTCACTGACACACTGTGTATATCATGACCCACAGTCAGATACACCCTGTGAAGTGTAAAACACCCCCACTGTCCTCAGTAATATTAACACACTGACAGAGAACACAGATTAATATTAACACACTCACTGACACACTGTGTACATCATGACCCACAGTCAGATACACCCTGTGAAGTGTAAAACACCCCCACTGTCCTCAGTAATATTAACACACTGACAGAGAACACAGATTAATATTAACACACTCACTGACACACTGTGTATATCATGACCCACAGTCAGATACACCCTGTGAAGTGTAAAACACCCCCACTGTCCTCAGGAATATTAACATACTGACAGAGAACACAGATTAATATTAACACACTCACTGACACACTGTGTACATCATGACCCACAGTCAGATGCACCCGGTGAAGTGTGAAACACCCCCACTGTCCTCAGGAATATTAACACACTGAAAGAGAACACAGATTAATATTAACACACTCACTGACACACTGTGTATACCATGACCCACAGTCAGATACACCCTGTGAAGTGTAAAACACCCCCACTGTCCTCAGGAATATTAACACCTGACAGAGAACACAGATTAATATTAACACACTCACTGACACACTGTGTATACCATGACCCACAGTCAGATACACCCTGTGAAGTGTAAAACACCCCCACTGTCCTCAGGAATATTAACACCTGACAGAGAACACAAATTAATATTAACACACTCACTGACACACTGTGTATATCATGACCCACAGTCAGATACACCCTGTGAAGTGTAAAACACCCCCACTGTCCTCAGGCATATTAACACACTGACAGAGAACACAGATTAATATTAACACACTCACTGACACACTGTGTATATCATGACCCACAGTCAGATACACCCGGTGAAGTGTAAAACATCCCCACTGTCCTCAGTAATATTAACACACTGACAGAGAACACAGATTAATATTAACACACTCACTGACACACTGTGTATATCATGACCCACAGTCAGATAAACCCTGTGAAGTGTAAAACACCCCCACTGTCCTCAGGAATATTAACACCTGACAGAGAACACAAATTAATATTAACACACTCACTGACACACTGTGTATATCATGACCCACAGTCAGATACACCCTGTGAAGTGTAAAACACCCCCACTGTCCTCAGGCATATTAACACACTGACAGAGAACACAGATTAATATTAACACACTCACTGACACACTGTGTATATCATGACCCACAGTCAGATACACCCTGTGAAGTGTAAAACACCCCCACTGTCCTCAGTAATATTAACACATTGACAGAGAACACAGATTAATATTAACACACTCACTGACACACTGTGTACATCATGACCCACAGTCAGATACACCCTGTGAAGTGTAAAACACCCCCACTGTCCTCAGGAATATTAACACACTGACAGAGAACACAGATTAATATTAACACACTCACTGACACACTGTGTATATCATGACCCACAGTCAGATACACCCTGTGAAGTGTAAACACCCCCTCTGTCCTCAGTAATATTAACACACTGACAGAGAAAACAGATTAATATTAACACACTCACTGACACACTGTGTATATCATGACCCACAGTCAGATACACCCTGTGAAGTGTAAAACACCCCCACTGTCCTCAGGAATATTATCACACTGACAGAGAACACAGATTAATATTAACACACTCACTGACACACTGTGTACATCATGACCCACAGTCAGATACACCCGGTGAAGTGTGAAACACCCCCACTGTCCTCAGGAATATTAACACACTGAAAGAGAACACAGATTAATATTAACACACTCACTGACACACTGTGTATACCATGACCCACAGTCAGATACACCCTGTGAAGTGTAAAACACCCCCACTGTCCTCAGGAATATTAACACCTGACAGAGAACACAGATTAATATTAACACACTCACTGACACACTGTGTATAACATGACCCACAGTCAGATACACCCTGTGAAGTGTAAAACACCCCCACTGTCCTCAGGAATATTAACACCTGACAGAGAACACAAATTAATATTAACACACTCACTGACACACTGTGTATATCATGACCCACAGTCAGATACACCCTGTGAAGTGTAAAACACCCCCACTGTCCTCAGGCATATTAACACACTGACAGAGAACACAGATTAATATTAACACACTCACTGACACACTGTGTATATCATGACCCACAGTCAGATACACCCGGTGAAGTGTAAAACATCCCCACTGTCCTCAGTAATATTAACACACTGACAGAGAACACAGATTAATATTAACACACTCACTGACACACTGTGTATATCATGACCCACAGTCAGATAAACCCTGTGAAGTGTAAAACACCCCCACTGTCCTCAGGAATATTAACACCTGACAGAGAACACAAATTAATATTAACACACTCACTGACACACTGTGTATATCATGACCCACAGTCAGATACACCCTGTGAAGTGTAAAACACCCCCACTGTCCTCAGGCATATTAACACACTGACAGAGAACACAGATTAATATTAACACACTCACTGACACACTGTGTATATCATGACCCACAGTCAGATACACCCTGTGAAGTGTAAAACACCCCCACTGTCCTCAGTAATATTAACACACTGACAGAGAACACAGATTAATATTAACACACTCACTGACACACTGTGTACATCATGACCCACAGTCAGATACACCCTGTGAAGTGTAAAACACCCCCACTGTCCTCAGGAATATTAACACACTGACAGAGAACACAGATTAATATTAACACACTCACTGACACACTGTGTATATCATGACCCACAGTCAGATACACCCTGTGAAGTGTAAACACCCCCTCTGTCCTCAGTAATATTAACACACTGACAGAGAAAACAGATTAATATTAACACACTCACTGACACACTGTGTATATCATGACCCACAGTCAGATACACCCTGTGAAGTGTAAAACACCCCCACTGTCCTCAGGAATATTATCACACTGACAGAGAACACAGATTAATATTAACACACTCACTGACACACTGTGTACATCATGACCAACAGTCAGATACACCCTGTGAAGTGTAAAACACCCCCACTGTCCTCAGTAATATTAACACACTGACAGAGAACACAGAGTAATATTAACACACTCACTGACACACTGTGTATATCATGACCCACAGTCAGATAAATGCTGTGAAGTGTAAAACACCCCCACTGTCCTCAGGAATATTAACACACTGACAGAGAACACAGATTAATAGTAACACACTCACTGACACACTGTGTATATCATGACCCACAATCAGATAAATGCTGTGAAGTGTAAAACACCCCCACTGTCCTCAGTAATATTACCACACTGACAGAGAACACAGATTAATATTAACACACTCACTGACACACTGTGTATATCATGACCCACAGTCAGATACACCCTGTGAAGTGTAAAACACCCCCACTGTCCTCAGTAATATTAACACACTGACAGAGAACACAGATTAATATTAACACACTCACTGACACACTGTGTATATCATGACCCACAGTCAGATACACCCTGTGAAGTGTAAAACACCACCACTGACCTCAGGAATATTAACACACTGACAGAGAACACAGATTAATATTAACACAGTCACTGACACACTGTGTACATCATGACCCAAAGTCAGATACACCCTGTGAAGTGTAAAACACCCCCACTGACCTCAGGAATATTAACACACTGATAGAGAACACAGATTAATATTAACACACTCACTGACACACTGTGTATATCATGACCCACAGTCAGATACACCCTGTGAAGTGTAAAACACCCCCACTGTCCTCAGGAATATTATCACACTGACAGAGAACACAGATTAATATTAACACACTCACTGACACACTGTGTACATCATGACCCACAGTCAGATACACCCGGTGAAGTGTAAAACACCCCCACTGTCCTCAGGAATATTAACACACTGACAGAGAACACAGATTAATATTAACACACTCACTGACACACTGTGTACATCATGACCCACAGTCAGATAAACCCTGTGAAGTGTAAAACACCCCCACTGTCCTCAGTAATATTAACACTCTGACAGAGAACACAGATTAATATTAACACACTCCCTGACACACTGTGTATATCATGACCCACAGTCAGATACACCCTGTGAAGTGTAAAACAACACCACTGTCATCAGGAATATTAACACACTGACAGAGAACACAGATTAATATTAACACACACACTGACACACTGTGTATATCATGACCCACAGTCAGATACACCCTGTGAAGTGTAAAACACCCCCACTGTCCTCAGGAATATTAACACACTGACAGAGAACACAGATTAATATTAACACCCTCACTGACACACTGTGTACATCATGACCCACAATCAGATGCACCCTGTGAAGTGTAAAACACCCCCACTGTCCTCAGTAATATTAACACACTGAGAGAGTACACAGTTTAATATTAACACACTCACTGACACACTGTGTATATCATGACCCACAGTCAGATAAATGCTGTGAAGTGTAAAACACCCCCACTGTCCTCAGGAATATTAACACACTGACAGAGAACACAGATTAATATTAACACACTCACTGACACACTGTGTATATCATGACCCACAGTCAGATACACCCTGTGAAGTGTAAAACACCCCCACTGTCCTCAGGAATATTAACACACTGACAGAGAACACAGATTATTAGTAACACACTCACTGACACGCTGTGTATATCATGACCCACAATCAGATACACCCTGTGAAGTGTAAAATACCCCCACTGTCCTCAGCAATATTAACACACTGACAGAGAACACAGATTAATATTAACACACTCACTGACACACTGTGTACATCATGACCCACAGTCAGATACACTCTGTGAAGTGTAAAACACCCCCACTGTCCTCAGGAATATTAATACACTGACAGAGAACACAGATTAATATTAACACACTCACTGACACACTGTGTACATCATGACCCACAGTCAGATACACCCTGTGAAGTGTAAAACACCCCCACTGTCCTCAGGAATATTAACACACTGACAGAGAACACAGATTAATATTAACACACTCACTGACACACTGTGTACATCATGACCCACAGTCAGATACACCCTGTGAAGTGTAAAACACCCCCACTGTCCTCAGGAATATTAACACACTGACAGAGAACACAGATTAATATTAACACACTCACTGACACACTGTGTAAATCATGACCCACAGTCAGATACACCCTGTGAAGTGTAAAACACCCCCACTGTCCTCAGTAATATTAACACACTGACAGAGGACACAGATTAATATTAACACACTCACTGACACACTGTGTACATCATGACCCACAGTCAGATACACCATGTGAAGTGTAAAACACCCCCACTGTCCTCAGTAATATTAACACACTGACAGAGAACACAGATTAATATTAACACACTCACTGACACACTGTGTATATCATGACCCACAGTCAGATACACCCTGTGAAGTGTAAACACCCCCTCTGTCCTCAGTAATATTAACACACTGACAGAGAACACAGATTAATATTAACACACTCACTGACACACTGTGTATATCATGACCCACAGTCAGATACACCCTGTGAAGTGTAAAACACCCCCACTGTCCTCAGGAATATTATCACACTGACAGAGAACACAGATTAATATTAACACACTCACTGACACACTGTGTACATCATGACCCACAGTCAGATACACCCTGTGAAGTGTAAAACACCCCCACTGTCCTCAGTAATATTAACACACTGACAGAGAACACAGAGTAATATTAACACACTCACTGACACACTGTGTATATCATGACCCACAGTCAGATAAATGCTGTGAAGTGTAAAACACCCCCACTGTCCTCAGGAATATTAACACACTGACAGAGAACACAGATTAATAGTAACACACTCACTGACACACTGTGTATATCATGACCCACAATCAGATAAATGCTGTGAAGTGTAAAACACCCCCACTGTCCTCAGTAATATTACCTCACTGACAGAGAACACAGATTAATATTAACACACTCACTGACACACTGTGTATATCAAGACCCAAAGTCAGATACACCCTGTGAAGTGTAAAACACCCCCACTGTCCTCAGGAATATTAACACACTGATAGAGAACACAGATTAATATTAACACACTCACTGACACACTGTGTACATCATGACCCACGGTCAGATACACCCTGTGAAGTGTAAAACACCCCCACTGTCCTCAGGAATATTAACACACTGACAGAGAACACATATTAATATTAACACACTCACTGACACAGTGTATATCATGACCCACAGTCAGATACACCCGGTGAAGTGTAAAACATCCCCACTGTCCTCAGTAATATTAACACATTGACAGAGAACACAGATTAATATTAACACACTCACTGACACACTGTGTATATCATGACCCACAGTCAGATAAACCCTGTGAAGTGTAAAACACCCCCACTGTCCTCAGAAATATTAACACCTGACAGAGAACACAAATTAATATTAACACACTCACTGACACACTGTGTATATCATGACCCACAGTCAGATACACCCTGTGAAGTGTAAAACACCCCCACTGTCCTCAGGCATATTAACACACTGACAGAGAACACAGATTAATATTAACACACTCACTGACACACTGTGTATATCATGACCCACAGTCAGATACACCTTGTGAAGTGTAAAACGCCCCCACTGTCCTCAGTAATATTAACACACTGACAGAGAACACAGATTAATATTAACACACTCACTGACACACTGTGTACATCATGACCCACAGTCAGATACAACCTGTGAAGTGTAAAACACCCCCACTGTCCTCAGGAATATTAACACACTGACAGAGAACACAGATTAATATTAACACACTCACTGACACACTGTGTATATCATGACCCACAGTCAGATACACCCTGTGAAGTGTAAAACACCCCCACTGTCCTCAGTAATATTAACACACTGACAGAGAACACAGATTAATATTAACACACTCACTGACACACTGTGTACATCATGACCCACAGTCAGATACACCCTGTGAAGTGTAAAACACCCCCACTGTCCTCAGTAATATTAACACACTGACAGAGAACACAGATTAATATTAACACACTCACTGACACACTGTGTATATCATGACCCACAGTCAGATACACCCTGTGAAGTGTAAAACACCCCCACTGTCCTCAGGAATATTAACATACTGACAGAGAACACAGATTAATATTAACACACTCACTGACACACTGTGTACATCGTGACCCACAGTCAGATACACCCGGTGAAGTGTGAAACACCCCACTGTCCTCAGGAATATTAACACACTGAAAGAGAACACAGATTAATATTAACACACTCACTGACACACTGTGTATACCATGACCCACAGTCAGATACACCCTGTGAAGTGTAAAACACCCCCACTGTCCTCAGGAATATTAACACCTGACAGAGAACACAAATTAATATTAACACACTCACTGACACACTGTGTATATCATGACCCACAGTCAGATACACCCTGTGTAGTGTAAAACACCCCCACTGTCCTCAGGCATATTAACACACTGACAGAGAACACAGATTAATATTAACACACTCACTGATACACTGTGTATATCATGACCCACAGTCAGATACACCCTGTGAAGTGTAAAACACCCCCACTGTCCTCAGTAATATTAACACACTGGCAGAGAACACAGATTAATATTAACACACTCACTGACACACTGTGTACATCATGACCCACAGTCAGATACACCCTGTGAAGTGTAAAACACCCCCACTGTCCTCAGGAATATTAACACACTGACAGAGAACACAGATTAATATTAACACACTCACTGACACACTGTGTATATCATGACCCACAGTCAGATACACCCTGTGAAGTGTAAAACACCCCCACTGTCCTCAGTAATATTAACACACTGACAGAGAACACAGATTAATATTAACACACTCACTGACACACTGTGTACATCATGACCCACAGTCAGATACACCCTGTGAAGTGTAAAACACCCCCACTGTCCTCAGTAATATTAACACACTGACAGAGAACACAGATTAATATTAACACACTCACTGACACACTGTGTATATCATGACCCACAGTCAGATACACCCTGTGAAGTGTAAAACACCCCCACTGTCCTCAGGAATATTATCACACTGACAGAGAACACAGATTAATATTAACACACTCACTGACACACTGTGTACATCATGACCCACAGTCAGATACACCCTGTGAAGTGTAAAACACCCCCACTGTCCTCAGTAATATTAACACACTGACAGAGAACACAGATTATTATTAACACACTCACTGACACACTGTGTACATCATGACCCACAGTCAGATAAATGCTGTGAAGTGTAAAACACCCCCACTGTCCTCAGGAATATTAACACACTGACAGAGAACACAGATTAATAGTAACACACTCACTGACACACTGTGTATCTCATGACCCACAGTCAGATACACCCTGTGAAGTGTAAAACACCCCCACTGTCCTCAGTAATATTAACTCACTGACAGAGAACACAGATTAATATTAACACACTCACTGACACACTGTGTATATCATGACCCACAGTCAGATACACCCTGTGAAGTGTAAAACACCCCCACTGTCCTCAGTTCTTCAGACTACTAGAAAAGATCGGATGTCCACCAAAGCTACTAAGTATCATCACCTCATTCCATGACAATATGAAAGGCACAATTCAACATGGTGGCTCCTCATCAGAGCCCTTTCCTATCCTGAGTGGTGTGAAACAGGGCTGTGTTCTCGCACCCACACTTTTTGGGATTTTCTTCTCCCTGCTGCTTTCACATGCGTTCAAATCCTCTGAAGAAGGAATTTTCCTCCACACAAGATCAGGGGGCAGGTTGTTCAACCTTGCCCGTCTAAGAGCCAAGTCCAAAGTACGGAAAGTCCTCATCAGAGAACTCCTCGTTGCTGACGATGCTGCTTTAACATCTCACACTGAAGAATGCCTGCAGAGTCTCATCGACAGGTTTGCGTCTGCCTGCAATGAATTTGGCCTAACCATCAGCCTCAAGAAAACGAACATCATGGGGCAGGATGTCAGAAATGCTCCATCCATCAATATTGGCGACCACGCTCTGGAAGTGGTTCAAGAGTTCACCTACCTAGGCTCAACTATCACCAGTAACCTGTCTCTAGATGCAGAAATCAACAAGCGCATGGGTAAGGCTTCCACTGCTATGTCCAGACTGGCCAAGAGAGTGTGGGAAAATGGCGCACTGACACGGAACACAAAAGTCCGAGTGTATCAGGCCTGTGTCCTCAGTACCTTGCACTACGGCAGCGAGGCCTGGACAACGTATGCCAGCCAAGAGCGACGTCTCAATTCATTCCATGTTCGCTGCCTTCGGAGAATACTTGGCATCAGGTGGCAGGACTATATCTCCAACACAGAAGTCCTTGAAGCGGCCAACACCCCCAGCTTATACACACTACTGAGTCAGCGGCGCTTGAGATGGCTTGGCCATGTGAGCCGCATGGAAGATGGCAGGATCCCCAAAGACACATTGTACAGCGAGCTCGCCACTGGTATCAGACCCACCGGCCGTCCATGTCTCCGTTATAAAGACGTCTGCAAACGCGACATGAAATCGTGTGACATTGATCACAAGTCGTGGGAGTCAGTTGCCAGCATTCGCCAGAGCTGGCGGGCAGCCATAAAGACAGGGCTAAATTGTGGCGAGTCGAAGAGACTTAGTAGTTGGCAGGAAAAAAGACAGAGGCGCAAGGGGAGAGCCAACTGTGCAACAGCCCCAACAAACAAATTTCTCTGCAGCACCTGTGGAAGAGCCTGTCACTCCAGAATTGGCCTTTATAGCCACTCCAGGCGCTGCTTCACAAACCACTGACCACCTCCAGGCGCGTATCCATTGTCTCACGAGATAAGGACTCCCAAAAGAAAAAAGAAAGTGTCAGATACACCCTGTGAAGTGTAAAACATCCCCACTGTCCTCAGTAATATTAACACACTGACAGAGAACACAGATTAATATTAACACTGTCACTGACACACTGTGTATATCATGACCCACAGTCAGATACACCCTGTGAAGTGTAAAACACCCCCACTGTCCTCAGTAATATTAACACAATGACAGAGAACACAGATTAATATTAACACACTCACTGACACACTGTGTATATCACGACCCACAGCCAGATACACCCTGTGAAGTGTAAAACACCCCCACTGTCCTCAGGAATATTAACACACTGACAGAGAACACAGATTAATATTAACACACTCACTGACACACTGTGTATATCATGACCCACAGTCAGATACACCCTGTGAAGTGTAAAACATCCCCACTGTCCTCAGCAATATTAACACACTGACAGAGAACACAGATTAATATTAACACACTCACTGACACACTGTGTATATCATGACCCACAGTCAGATACACCCTGTGAAGTGTAAAACACCCCCACTGTCCTCAGGAATATTAACACAGTGACAGAGAACACAGATTAATATTAACACACTCACTGACACACTGTGTATATCATGACCCACAGTCAGATACACCCTGTGAAGTGTAAAACACCCCCACTGTCCTCAGTAATATTAACACACTGGCAGAGAACACAGATTAATATTAACACACTCACTGACACACTGTGTATATCATGACCCACAGTCAGATAAACCCTGTGAAGTGTAAAACACCCCCACTGTCCTCAGGAATATTAACACACTGACAGAGAACACAGATTAATATTAACACACTCACTGACACACTGTGTATATCATGACCCACAGTCAGATAAACCCTGTGAAGTGTAAAACACCCCCACTGTCCTCAGTAATATTAACACACTGACAGAGAACACAGATTAATATTAACACACTCAATGACACACTGTGTACATCATGACCCACAGTCAGATAAACCCTGTGAAGTGTAAAACACCCCCACTGTCCTCAGTAATATTAACACATTGACAGAGAACACAGATTAATATTAACACACTCACTGACACACTGTGTATATCATGACCCACAGTCAGATACACCCTGTGAAGTGTAAAACACCCCCACTGTCCTCAGTTCTTCAGACTACTAGAAAAGATCGGATGTCCACCAAAGCTACTAAGTATCATCACCTCATTCCATGACAATATGAAAGGCACAATTCAACATGGTGGCTCCTCATCAGAGCCCTTTCCTATCCTGAGTGGTGTGAAACAGGGCTGTGTTCTCGCACCCACACTTTTTGGGATTTTCTTCTCCCTGCTGCTTTCACATGCGTTCAAATCCTCTGAAGAAGGAATTTTCCTCCACACAAGATCAGGGGGCAGGTTGTTCAACCTTGCCCGTCTAAGAGCCAAGTCCAAAGTACGGAAAGTCCTCATCAGAGAACTCCTCGTTGCTGACGATGCTGCTTTAACATCTCACACTGAAGAATGCCTGCAGAGTCTCATCGACAGGTTTGCGTCTGCCTGCAATGAATTTGGCCTAACCATCAGCCTCAAGAAAACGAACATCATGGGGCAGGATGTCAGAAATGCTCCATCCATCAATATTGGCGACCACGCTCTGGAAGTGGTTCAAGAGTTCACCTACCTAGGCTCAACTATCACCAGTAACCTGTCTCTAGATGCAGAAATCAACAAGCGCATGGGTAAGGCTTCCACTGCTATGTCCAGACTGGCCAAGAGAGTGTGGGAAAATGGCGCACTGACACGGAACACAAAAGTCCGAGTGTATCAGGCCTGTGTCCTCAGTACCTTGCACTACGGCAGCGAGGCCTGGACAACGTATGCCAGCCAAGAGCGACGTCTCAATTCATTCCATGTTCGCTGCCTTCGGAGAATACTTGGCATCAGGTGGCAGGACTATATCTCCAACACAGAAGTCCTTGAAGCGGCCAACACCCCCAGCTTATACACACTACTGAGTCAGCGGCGCTTGAGATGGCTTGGCCATGTGAGCCGCATGGAAGATGGCAGGATCCCCAAAGACACATTGTACAGCGAGCTCGCCACTGGTATCAGACCCACCGGCCGTCCATGTCTCCGTTATAAAGACGTCTGCAAACGCGACATGAAATCGTGTGACATTGATCACAAGTCGTGGGAGTCAGTTGCCAGCATTCGCCAGAGCTGGCGGGCAGCCATAAAGACAGGGCTAAATTGTGGCGAGTCGAAGAGACTTAGTAGTTGGCAGGAAAAAAGACAGAGGCGCAAGGGGAGAGCCAACTGTGCAACAGCCCCAACAAACAAATTTCTCTGCAGCACCTGTGGAAGAGCCTGTCACTCCAGAATTGGCCTTTATAGCCACTCCAGGCGCTGCTTCACAAACCACTGACCACCTCCAGGCGCGTATCCATTGTCTCACGAGATAAGGAGGCCCAAAAGAAAAAAGAAAGAGTCAGATACACCCTGTGAAGTGTAAAACATCCCCACTGTCCTCAGTAATATTAACACACTGACAGAGAACACAGATTAATATTAACACTCTCACTGACACACTGTGTATATCATGACCCACAGTCAGATACACCCTGTGAAGTGTAAAACACCCCCACTGTCCTCAGTAATATTAACACAATGACAGAGAACACAGATTAATATTAACACACTCACTGACACACTGTGTATATCACGACCCACAGCCAGATACACCCTGTGAAGTGTAAAACACCCCCACTGTCCTCAGGAATATTAACACACTGACAGAGAACACAGATTAATATTAACACACTCACTGACACACTGTGTATATCATGACCCACAGTCAGATACACCCTGTGAAGTGTAAAACACCCCCACTGTCCTCAGTAATATTAACACACTGACAGAGAACACAGATTAATATTAACACACTCACTGACACACTGTGTATATCAGGACCCACAGCCAGATACACCCTGTGAAGTGTAAAACACCCCCACTGTCCTCAGTAATATTAACACACTGACAGAGAACACAGATTAATATTAACACACTCACTGACACACTGTGTATATCATGACCCACAGTCAGATACACCCTGTGAAGTGTAAAACATCCCCACTGTCCTCAGCAATATTAACACACTGACAGAGAACACAGATTAATATTAACACACTCACTGACACACTGTGTATATCATGACCCACAGTCAGATACACCCTGTGAAGTGTAAAACACCCCCACTGTCCTCAGGAATATTAACACAGTGACAGAGAACACAGATTAATATTAACACACTCACTGACACACTGTGTATATCATGACCCACAGTCAGATACACCCTGTGAAGTGTAAAACACCCCCACTGTCCTCAGTAATATTAACACACTGGCAGAGAACACAGATTAATATTAACACACTCACTGACACACTGTGTATATCATGACCCACAGTCAGATAAACCCTGTGAAGTGTAAAACACCCCCACTGTCCTCAGGAATATTAACACACTGACAGAGAACACAGATTAATATTAACACACTCACTGACACACTGTGTATATCATGACCCACAGTCAGATAAACCCTGTGAAGTGTAAAACACCCCCACTGTCCTCAGTAATATTAACACACTGACAGAGAACACAGATTAATATTAACACACTCAATGACACACTGTGTACATCATGACCCACAGTCAGATAAACCCTGTGAAGTGTAAAACACCCCCACTGTCCTCAGGAATATTAACACACTGACAGAGAACACAGATTAATATTAACACACTCACTGACACACTGTGTATATCATGACCCACAGTCAGATACACCCTGTGAAGTGTAAAACACCCCCACTGTCTTCAGTAATATTAACACACTGACAGAGAACACAGATTAATATTAACACACTCACTGACACACTGTGTACATCATGACCCACAGTCAGATACACCCTGTGAAGTGTAAAACACCCCCACAGTCCTCAGTAATATTAACACACTGACAGAGAACACAGATTAATATTAACACACTCACTGACACACAGTGTATATCATGACCCACAGTCAGATAAACCCTGTGAAGTGTAAAACACCCCCACTGTCCTCAGGAATATTAACACACTGACAGAGAACACAGATTAATATGAACACACTCACTGACACACTGTGTACATCATGACCCACAGTCAGATACACCCTGTGAAGTGTAAAACACCCCCACTGTCCTCAGTAATATTAACACAATGACAGAGAACACAGATTAATATTAACACACTCACTGACACACTGTGTATATCACGACCCACAGCCAGATACACCCTGTGAAGTGTAAAACACCCCCACTGTCCTCAGGAATATTAACACACTGACAGAGAACACAGATTAATATTAACACACTCACTGACACACTGTGTATATCATGACCCACAGTCAGATACACCCTGTGAAGTGTAAAACACCCCCACTGTCCTCAGTAATATTAACACACTGACAGAGAACACAGATTAATATTAACACACTCACTGACACACTGTGTATATCAGGACCCACAGCCAGATACACCCTGTGAAGTGTAAAACACCCCCACTGTCCTCAGTAATATTAACACACTGACAGAGAACACAGATTAATATTAACACACTCACTGACACACTGTGTATATCATGACCCACAGTCAGATACACCCTGTGAAGTGTAAAACATCCCCACTGTCCTCAGCAATATTAACACACTGACAGAGAACACAGATTAATATTAACACACTCACTGACACACTGTGTATATCATGACCCACAGTCAGATACACCCTGTGAAGTGTAAAACACCCCCACTGTCCTCAGGAATATTAACACAGTGACAGAGAACACAGATTAATATTAACACACTCACTGACACACTGTGTATATCATGACCCACAGTCAGATACACCCTGTGAAGTGTAAAACACCCCCACTGTCCTCAGTAATATTAACACACTGGCAGAGAACACAGATTAATATTAACACACTCACTGACACACTGTGTATATCATGACCCACAGTCAGATAAACCCTGTGAAGTGTAAAACACCCCCACTGTCCTCAGGAATATTAACACACTGACAGAGAACACAGATTAATATTAACACACTCACTGACACACTGTGTATATCATGACCCACAGTCAGATAAACCCTGTGAAGTGTAAAACACCCCCACTGTCCTCAGTAATATTAACACACTGACAGAGAACACAGATTAATATTAACACACTCAATGACACACTGTGTACATCATGACCCACAGTCAGATAAACCCTGTGAAGTGTAAAACACCCCCACTGTCCTCAGGAATATTAACACACTGACAGAGAACACAGATTAATATTAACACACTCACTGACACACTGTGTATATCATGACCCACAGTCAGATACACCCTGTGAAGTGTAAAACACCCCCACTGTCTTCAGTAATATTAACACACTGACAGAGAACACAGATTAATATTAACACACTCACTGACACACTGTGTACATCATGACCCACAGTCAGATACACCCTGTGAAGTGTAAAACACCCCCACAGTCCTCAGTAATATTAACACACAGACAGAGAACACAGATTAATATTAACACACTCACTGACACACAGTGTATATCATGACCCACAGTCAGATAAACCCTGTGAAGTGTAAAACACCCCCACTGTCCTCAGGAATATTAACACACTGACAGAGAACACAGATTAATATGAACACACTCACTGACACACTGTGTACATCATGACCCACAGTCAGATACACCCTGTGAAGTGTAAAACATCCCCACTGTCCTCAGGAATATTAACACACTGACAGAGAACACAGATTAATATTAACACATTCACTGACACACTGTGTACATCATGACCCACAGTCAGATACACTCTGTGAAGTGTAAAACACCCCCACTGTCCTCAGGAATATTAATACACTGACAGAGAACACAGATTAATATTAACACACTCACTGACACACTGTGTACATCATGACCCACAGTCAGATACACCCTGTGAAGTGTAAAACACCCCCACTGTCCTCAGGAATATTAACACACTGACAGAGAACACAGATTAATATTAACACACTCACTGACACACTGTGTACATCATGACCCACAGTCATATACACCCTGTGAATTGTAAAACACCCCCACTGTCCTCAGGAATATTAACACACTGACAGAGAACACAGATTAAAATTAACACACTCACTGACACACTGTGTACATCATGACCCATAGTCAGATACACCCTGTGAAGTGTAAAACACCCCCAATGTCCTCAGTAATATTAACACACTGACAGAGGACACAGATTAATATTAACACACACACTGACACACTGTGTACATCATGACCCACAGTCAGATACACCATGTGAAGTGTAAAACACCCCCACTGTCCTCAGTAATATTAACACACTGACAGAGAACACAGATTAATATTAACACACTCACTGACACACTGTGTATATCATGACCCACAGTCAGATACACCCTGTGACGTGTAAAACACCCCCACTGTCCTCAGTAATATTAACACACTGACAGAGAACACAGATTAATATTAACACACTCACTGACACACTGTGTATATCATGACCCACAGTCAGTTAAACCCTGTGAAGTGAAAAACACCCCCACTGTCCTCAGTAATATTAACACACTGACAGAGAACACAGATTAATATTAACACACTCACTGACACACTGTGTATATCATGACCCACAGTCAGATACACCCTGTGAAGTGTAAAACACCCCCACTGTCCTCAGGAATATTAACACACTGACAGAGAACACAGATTAATATTAACACACTCACTGACACACTGTGTATATCATGACCCACAGTCAGATACACGCTGTGAAGTGTAAAACACCCCCACTGTCCTCAGGAATATTAACATACTGACAGAGAACACAGATTAATATTAACACACTCACTGACACACTGTGTACATCATGACCCACAGTCAGATACACCCGGTGAAGTGTAAAACACCCCACTGTCCTCAGGAATATTAACACACTGAAAGAGAACACAGATTAATATTAACACACTCACTGACACACTGTGTATACCATGACCCACAGTCAGATACACCCTGTGAATTGTAAAACACCCCCACTGTCCTCAGGAATATTAACACACTGACAGAGAACACAGATTAATATTAACACACTCACTGACACAGTGTTTATCATGACCCACAGTCAGATACACCCGGTGAAGTGTAAAACATCCCCACTGTCCTCAGTAATATTAACACACTGACAGAGAACACAGATTAATATTAACACACTCACTGACACACTGTGTATATCATGACCCACAGTCAGATAAACCCTGTGAAGTGTAAAACACCCCCACTGTCCTCAGGAATATTAACACCTGACAGAGAACACAAATTAATATTAACACACTCACTGACACACTGTGTATACCATGACCAACAGCCAGATACACCCTGTGAAGTGTAAAACACCCCCACTGTCCTCAGGCATATTAACACACTGACAGAGAACACAGATTAATATTAACACACTCACTGACACACTGTGTATATCATGACCCACAGTCAGATACACCCTGTGAAGTGTAAAACACCCCCACTGTCCTCAGTGATATTAACACACTGACAGAGAACACAGATTAATATTAACACACTCACTGACACACTGTGTACATCATGACCCACAGTCAGATACACCCTGTGAAGTGTAAAACACCCCCACTGTCCTCAGGAATATTAACACACTGACAGAGAACACAGATTAATATTAACACACTCACTGACACACTGTGTATATCATGACCCACAGTCAGATACACCCTGTGAAGTGTAAAACACCCCCACTGTCCTCAGTAATATTAACACACTGACAGAGAACACAGATTAATATTAACACACTCACTGACACACTGTGTACATCATGACCCACAGTCAGATACACCCTGTGAAGTGTAAAACACCCCCACTGTCCTCAGTAATATTAACACACTGACAGAGAACACAGATTAATATTAACACACTCACTGACACACTGTGTATATCATGACCCACAGTCAGATACACCCTGTGAAGTGTAAAACACCCCCACTGTCCTCAGGAATATTATCACACTGACAGAGAACACAGATTAATATTAACACACTCACTGACACACTGTGTACATCATGACCCACAGTCAGATACACCCTGTGAAGTGTAAAACACCCCCACTGTCCTCAGTAATATTAACACACTGACAGAGAACACAGATTAATATTAACACACTCACTGACACACTGTGTACATCATGACCCACAGTCAGATAAATGCTGTGAAGTGTAAAACACCCCCACTGTCCTCAGGAATATTAACACACTGACAGAGAACACAGATTAATAGTAACACACTCACTGACACACTGTGTATATCATGACCCACAATCAGATAAATGCTGTGAAGTGTAAAACACCCCCACTGTCCTCAGTAATATTAACACACTGACAGAGAACACAGATTAATATTAACACACTCACTGACACACTGTGTATATCATGACCCACAGTCAGATACACCCTGTGAAGTGTAAAACACCCCCACTGTCCTCAGTAATATTAACACACTGACAGAGAACACAGATTAATATTAACACACTCTCTGACACACTGTGTATATCATGACCCACAGTCAGATACACCCTGTGAAGTGTAAAACACCCCCACTGTCCTCAGGAATATTAACACACTGACAGAGAACACAGATTAATATTAACACACTCACTGACACACTGTGTATATCATGAGTCACAGTCAGATACACCCTGCGAAGTGTAAAAATCCCCACTGTCCTCAGGAATATTAACACACTGACAGAGAACACAGATTAATATTAACACACTCACTGACACACTGCGTATATCATGAGTCACAGTCAGATACACCCTGTGAAGTGTAAAACACCCCCACTGTCCTCAGGAATATTAACACACTGACAGAGAACACAGATTAATATTAACACACTCACTGACACACTGTGTATATCATGACCCACAGTCAGATACACCCTGTGAAGTGTAAAACACCCCCACTGTCCTCAGTAATATTAACACACTGACAGAGAACACAGATTAATATTAACACACTCACTGACACACTGTGTACATCATGACCCACAGTCAGATACACCCTGTGAAGTGTAAAACACCCCCACTGTCCTCAGTAATATTAACACACTGACAGAGAACACAGATTAATATTAACACACTCACTGACACACTGTGTATATCATGACCCACAGTCAGATACACCCTGTGAAGTGTAAAACACCCCCACTGTCCTCAGGAATATTATCACACTGACAGAGAACACAGATTAATATTAACACACTCACTGACACACTGTGTACATCATGACCCACAGTCAGATACACCCTGTGAAGTGTAAAACACCCCCACTGTCCTCAGTAATATTAACACACTGACAGAGAACACAGATTAATATTAACACACTCACTGACACACTGTGTACATCATGACCCACAGTCAGATAAATGCTGTGAAGTGTAAAACACCCCCACTGTCCTCAGGAATATTAACACACTGACAGAGAACACAGATTAATAGTAACACACTCACTGACACACTGTGTATATCATGACCCACAATCAGATAAATGCTGTGAAGTGTAAAACACCCCCACTGTCCTCAGTAATATTAACACACTGACAGAGAACACAGATTAATATTAACACACTCACTGACACACTGTGTATATCATGACCCACAGTCAGATACACCCTGTGAAGTGTAAAACACCCCCACTGTCCTCAGTAATATTAACACACTGACAGAGAACACAGATTAATATTAACACACTCACTGACACACTGTGTATATCATGACCCACAGTCAGATACACCCTGTGAAGTGTAAAACACCCCCACTGTCCTCAGGAATATTAACACACTGACAGAGAACACAGATTAATATTAACACACTCACTGACACACTGTGTATATCATGAGTCACAGTCAGATACACCCTGCGAAGTGTAAAAATCCCCACTGTCCTCAGGAATATTAACACACTGACAGAGAACACAGATTAATATTAACACACTCACTGACACACTGCGTATATCATGAGTCACAGTCAGATACACCCTGTGAAGTGTAAAACACCCCCACTGTCCTCAGGAATATTAACACACTGACAGAGAACACAGATTAATATTAACACACTCACTGACACACTGTGTATATCATGACCCACAGTCAGATACACCCTGTGAAGTGTAAAACACCCCCACTGTCCTCAGGAATATTAACACACTGATAGAGAACACAGATTAATATTAACACACTCACTGACACACTGTGTATATCATGACCCACAGTCAGATACACGCTGTGAAGTGTAAAACACCCCCACTGTCCTCAGCAATATTAACACACTGACAGAGAACACAGATTAATATTAACACACTCTCTGACACACTGTGTACATCATGACCCACAGTCAGATACACCCTGTGAAGTGTAAAACACCCCCACTGTCCTCAGGAATATTAACACACTGACAGAGTAAACAGATTAATATTAACACACTCACTGACACACTGTGTACATCGTGAGCCACAGTGAGATAAACCCTGTGAAGTGTAAAACATCCCCACTGTCCTCAGGAATATTAACACACTGACAGAGAATACAGATTAGTATTAACACTCTCACTGACACACTGTGTATATCATGACCCACAGTCAGATACACCCTGTGAAGTGTAAAACATCCCCACTGTCCTCAGGAATATTAACACACTGACAGAGAACACAGATTAATATTAACACTCTCACTGACACACTGTGTATATCATGACCCACAGTCAGATACACCCTGTGAAGTGTAAAACACCCCCACTGTCCTCAGTAATATTAACACATTGACAGAGAACACAGATTTATATTAACACACTCACTGACACACTGTGTATATCATGACCCACAGTCAGATACACCCTGTGAAGTGTAAAACACCCCCACTGTCCTCAGTTCTTCAGACTACTAGAAAAGATCGGATGTCCACCAAAGCTACTAAGTATCATCACCTCATTCCATGACAATATGAAAGGCACAATACAACATGGTGGCTCCTCATAAGAGCCCTTTCCTATCCTGAGTGGTGTGAAACAGGGCTGTGTTCTCGCACCCACACTTTTTGGGATTTTCTTCTCCCTGCTGCTTTCACATGCGTTCAAATCCTCTGAAGAAGGAATTTTCCTCCACACAAGATCAGGGGGCAGGTTGTTCAACCTTGCCCGTCTAAGAGCCAAGTCCAAAGTACGGAAAGTCCTCATCAGAGAACTCCTCTTTGCTGACGATGCTGCTTTAACATCTCACACTGAAGAATGCCTGCAGAGTCTCATCGACAGGTTTGCGTCTGCCTGCAATGAATTTGGCCTAACCATCAGCCTCAAGAAAACGAACATCATGGGGCAGGATGTCAGAAATGCTCCATCCATCAATATTGGCGACCACGCTCTGGAAGTGGTTCAAGAGTTCACCTACCTAGGCTCAACTATCACCAGTAACCTGTCTCTAGATGCAGAAATCAACAAGCGCATGGGTAAGGCTTCCACTGCTATGTCCAGACTGGCCAAGAGAGTGTGGGAAAATGGCGCACTGACACGGAACACAAAAGTCCGAGTGTATCAGGCCTGTGTCCTCAGTACCTTGCTCTACGGCAGCGAGGCCTGGACAACGTATGCCAGCCAAGAGCGACGTCTCAATTCATTCCATCTTCGCTGCCTTCGGAGAATACTTGGCATCAGGTGGCAGGACTATATCTCCAACACAGAAGTCCTTGAAGCGGCCAACACCCCCAGCTTATACACACTACTGAGTCAGCGGTGCTTGAGATGGCTTGGCCATGTGAGCCGCATGGAAGATGGCAGGATCCCCAAAGACACATTGTACAGCGAGCTCGCCACTGGTATCAGACCCACCGGCCGTCCATGTCTCCGTTATAAAGACGTCTGCAAACGCGACATGAAATCGTGTGACATTGATCACAAGTCGTGGGAGTCAGTTGCCAGCATTCGCCAGAGCTGGCGGACAGCCATAAAGACAGGTCTAAATTGTGGCGAGTCGAAGAGACTTAGTAGTTGGCAGGAAAAAAGACAGAGGCGCAAGGGGAGAGCCAACTGTGCAACAGCCCCAACAAACAAATTTCTCTGCAGCACCTGTGGAAGAGCCTGTCACTCCAGAATTGGCCTTTATAGCCACTCCAGGCGCTGCTTCACAAACCACTGACCACCTCCAGGCGCGTATCCATTGTCTCACGAGATAAGGAGGCCCAAAAGAAAAAGGAAAGAGTCAGATACACCCTGTGAAGTGTAAAACATCCCCACTGTCCTCAGTAATATTAACACACTGACAGAGAACACAGATTAATATTAACACTCTCACTGACACACTGTGTATATCATGACCCACAGTCAGATACACCCTGTGAAGTGTAAAACACCCCCACTGTCCTCAGTAATATTAACACACTGACAGAGAACACAGATTAATATTAACACACTCACTGACACACTGTGTATATCACGACCCACAGCCAGATACACCCTGTGAAGTGTAAAACACCCCCACTGTCCTCAGGAATATTAACACACTGACAGAGAACACAGATTAATATTAACACACTCACTGACACACTGTGTATATCATGACCCACAGTCAGATACACCCTGTGAAGTGTAAAACACCCCCACTGTCCTCAGTAATATTAACACACTGACAGAGAACACAGATTAATATTAACACACTCACTGACACACTGTGTATATCATGACCCACTGCCAGATACACCCTGTGAAGTGTAAAACACCCCCACAGTCCTCAGTAATATTAACACACTGACAGAGAACACAGATTAATATTAACACACTCACTGACACACTGTGTATATCATGACCCACAGTCAGATACACCCTGTGAAGTGTAAAACATCCCCACTGTCCTCAGCAAAATTAACACACTGACAGAGAACACAGATTAATATTAACACACTCACTGACACACTGTGTATATCATGACCCACAGTCAGATACACCCTGTGAAGTGTAAAACACCCCCACTGTCCTCAGGAATATTAACACACTGACGGAGAACACAGATTAATATTAACACACTCACTGACACACTGTGTATATCATGAACCACAGTCAGATACACCCTGTGAAGTGTAAAACACCCCCACTGTCCTCAGTAATATTAACACACTGGCAGAGAACACAGATTAATATTAACACACTCACTGACACACTGTGTATATCATGACCCACAGTCAGATACACCCTGTGAAGTGTAAAACACCCCCACTGTCCTCAGGAATATTAACACACTGACAGAGAACACAGATTAATATTAACACACTCACTTACACACTGTGTATATCATGACCCACAGTCAGATAAACCCTGTGAAGTGTAAAACACCCCCACTGTCCTCAGTAATATTAACACACTGACAGAGAACACAGATTAATATTAACACACTCACTGACACACTGTGTACATCATGACCCACAGTCAGATAAACCCTGTGAAGTGTAAAACACCCCCACTGTCCTCAGGAATATTAACACACTGACAGAGAACACAGATTAATATTAACACACTCACTGACACACTGTGTATATCATGACCCACAGTCAGATACACCCTGTGAAGTGTAAAACACCCCCACTGTCCTCAGTAATATTAACACACTGACAGAGAACACAGATTAATATTAACACACTCACTGACACACTGTGTACATCATGACCCACAGTCAGATACACCCTGTGAAGTGTAAAACACCCCCACTGTCCTCAGTAATATTAACACACTGACAGAGAACACAGATTAATATTAAGACACTCACTGACACACAGTGTATATCATGACCAACAGTCAGATAAACCCTGTGAAGTGTAAAACACCCCCACTGTCCTCAGGAATATTAACACACTGACAGAGAACACAGATTAATATGAACACACTCACTGACACACTGTGTACATCATGACCCACAGTCAGATACACCCTGTGAAGTGTAAAACATCCCCACTGTCCTCAGGAATATTAACACACTGACAGAGAACACAGATTAATATTAAAACTCTCACTGACACACTGTGTATATCATGACCCACAGTCAGATACACCCTGTGAAGTGTAAAACACCCCCACTGTCCTCAGTAATATTAACACACTGACAGAGAACCCAGATTAATATTAACACACTCACTGACACACTGTGTATATCATGACCCAGAGTCAGATACACCCTGTGAAGTGTAAAACATCCCCACTGTCCTCAGTAATATTAACACACTGACAGAGAACACAGATTAATATTAACACACTCACTGACACACTGTGCACATCATGACCCATAGTCCGATACACCCTGTGAAGTGTAAAACATCCCCACTGTCCTCAGGAATATTAACACACTGACAGAGAACACAGATTAATATTAACACACTCACTGACACACTGTGTACATCATGACCCACAGTCCGATACACCCTGTGAAGTGTAAAACACCCCCACTGTCCTCAGGAATATTAACACACTGAAAGAGAACACAGATTAATATTAACACACTCACTGACACACTGTGTACATCATGACCCACAGTCAGATACACCCTGTGAAGTGTAAAACACCCCCACTGTCCTCAGCAATATTAACACACTGACAGAGAACACAGATTAATATTAACACACTCACTGACACACTGTGTATATCATGACCCACAGTCAGATACACCCTGTGAAGTGTAAAACACCCCCACTGTCCTCAGTAATATTAACACACTGACAGAGAACACAGATTAATATTAACACACTCACTGACACACTGTGTACATCATGACCCACAGTCAGATACACCCTGTGAAGTGTAAAACACCCCCACTGTCCTCAGGAATATTAACACACTGACAGAGAACACAGATTAATATGAACACACTCACTGACACACTGTGTACATCATGACCCACAGTCAGATACACCCTGTGAAGTGTAAAACATCCCCACTGTCCTCAGGAATATTAACACACTGACAGAGAACACAGATTAATATTAAAACTCTCACTGACACACTGTGTATATCATGACCCACAGTCAGATACACCCTGTGAAGTGTAAAACACCCCCACTGTCCTCAGTAATATTAACACACTGACAGAGAACCCAGATTAATATTAACACACTCACTGACACACTGTGTATATCATGACCCAGAGTCAGATACACCCTGTGAAGTGTAAAACATCCCCACTGTCCTCAGTAATATTAACACACTGACAGAGAACACAGATTAATATTAACACACTCACTGACACACTGTGCACATCATGACCCATAGTCCGATACACCCTGTGAAGTGTAAAACATCCCCACTGTCCTCAGGAATATTAACACACTGACAGAGAACACAGATTAATATTAACACACTCACTGACACACTGTGTACATCATGACCCACAGTCCGATACACCCTGTGAAGTGTAAAACACCCCCACTGTCCTCAGGAATATTAACACACTGAAAGAGAACACAGATTAATATTAACACACTCACTGACACACTGTGTACATCATGACCCACAGTCAGATACACCCTGTGAAGTGTAAAACACCCCCACTGTCCTCAGCAATATTAACACACTGACAGAGAGCACAGATTAATATTAACACACTCACTGACACACTGTGTATATCATGACCCACAGTCAGATACACCCTGTGAAGTGTAAAACACCCCCACTGTCCTCAGTAATATTAACACACTGACAGAGAACACAGATTAATATTAACACACTCACTGACACACTGTGTACATCATGACCCACAGTCAGATACACCCTGTGAAGTGTAAAACACCCCCACTGTCCTCAGTAATATTAACACACTGACAGAGAACACAGATTAATATTAACACACTCACTGACACACAGTGTGTATCATGACCCACAGTCAGATAAACCCTGTGAAGTGTAAAACACCCCCCACTGTCCTCAGGAATATTAACACACTGACAGAGAACACAGATTAATATGAACACACTCACTGACACACTGTGTACATCATGACCCACAGTCAGATACACCCTGTGAAGTGTAAAACATCCCCACTGTCCTCAGGAATATTAACACACTGACAGAGAACACAGATTAATATTAACACTCTCACTGACACACTGTGTATATCATGACCCACAGTCAGATACACCCTGTGAAGTGTAAAACATCCCCACTGTCCTCAGTAATATTAACACACTGACAGAGAACCCAGATTAATATTAACACACTCACTGACACACTGTGTATATCATGACCCAGAGTCAGATACACCCTGTGAAGTGTAAAACATCCCCACTGTCCTCAGTAATATTAACAGACTGACAGAGAACACAGATTAATATTAACACACTCACTGACACACTGTGCACATCATGACCCACAGTCCGATACAGCCTGTGAAGTGTAAAACATCCCCACTGTCCTCAGGAATATTAACACACTGACAGAGAACACAGATTAATATTAACACACTCACTGACACACTGTGTACATCATGACCCACAGTCCGATACACCCTGTGAAGTGTAAAACACCCCCACTGTCCTCAGGAATATTAACACACTGACAGAGAACACAGATTAATATTAACACACTCACTGACACACTGTGTACATCATGACCCACAGTCAGATACACCCTGTGAAGTGTAAAACACCCCCACTGTCCTCAGCAATATTAACACACTGACAGAGAACACAGATTAATATTAACACACTCACTGACACACTGTGTATATCATGACCCACAGTTAGATACACCCTGTGAAGTGTAAAACACCCCCACTGTCCTCAGGAATGTTAACACACTGACAGAGAACACAGATTAATATTAACACACTCACTGACACACTGTGTACATCATGACCCACAGTAAGATACACCCTGTGAAGTGTAAAACACCCCCACTGTCCTCAGCAATATTAACACACTGACAGAGAACACAGATTAATATCAACAGACTCACTGACACACTGTGTATATCATGACCCACAGTCAGATACACCCTGTGAAGTGTAAAACACCCCCACTGTCCTCAGGTATATTAACACACTGACAGAGAACACAGATTAATATTAACACACTCACTGACACACTGTGTACATCATGACCCACAGTCAGACACACCCTGTGAATTGTAAAACATCCCCACTGTCCTCAGTAATATTAACACACTGACAGAGAACACAGATTAATATTAACACACTCACTGACACACTGTGTACATCATGACCCACAGTCAGATACACCCTGTGAAGTGTAAAACACCCCCACTGTCCTCGGTAATATTAACACACTGACAGAGAACACAGATTAATATTAACACACTCACTGACACACTGTGTATATCATGACACACAGTCAGATACACCCTGTGAAGTGTAAAATACCCCCACTGTCCTCGGTAATATTAACACACTGACAGAGAACACAGATTAATATTAACACACTCACTGACACACTGTGTATATCATGACCCACAGTCAGATACACCCTGTGATGTGTAAAACACCCCCACTGTCCTCAGTAATATTAACACACTGACAGAGAACACAGATTAATATTAACACACTCACTGACACACTCTGTATTTCATGACCCACAGTCAGGTACACCCTGTGAAGTGTAAAACACCCCACTGTCCTCAGGAATATTAACTCATTGACAGAGAACACAGATTAATATTAACACACTCACTGACACACTGTGTACATCATGACCCACAGTGAGATAAACCCTGTGAAGTGTAAAACATCCCCACTGTCCTCAGGACTATTAACACACTGACAGAGAATACAGATTAGTATTAACACTCTCACTGACACACTGTGTATATCATGACCCACAGTCAGATACACCCTGTGAAGTGTAAAACATCCCCACTGTCCTCAGGAATATTAACACACTGACAGAGAACACAGATTAATATTAACACTCTCACTGACACACTGTGTATATCATGACCCACAGTCAGATACACCCTGTGAAGTGTAAAACACCCCCACTGTCCTCAGTAATATTAACACATTGACAGAGAACACAGATTAATATTAACACACTCACTGACACACTGTGTATATCATGACCCACAGTCAGATACACCCTGCGAAGTGTAAAAATCCCCACTGTCCTCAGGAATATTAACACACTGACAGAGAACACAGATTAATATTAACACACTCACTGACACACTGCGTATATCATGAGTCACAGTCAGATACACCCTGTGAAGTGTAAAACACCCCCACTGTCCTCAGGAATATTAACACACTGACAGAGAACACAGATTAATATTAACACACTCACTGACACACTGTGTATATCATGACCCACAGTCAGATACACCCTGTGAAGTGTAAAACACCCCCACTGTCCTCAGGAATATTAACACACTGATAGAGAACACAGATTAATATTAACACACTCACTGACACACTGTGTATATCATGACCCACAGTCAGATACACCCTGTGAAGTGTAAAACACCCCCACTGTCCTCAGCAATATTAACACACTGACAGAGAACACAGATTAATATTAACACACTCTCTGACACACTGTGTACATCATGACCCACAGTCAGATACACCCTGTGAAGTGTAAAACACCCCCACTGTCCTCAGGAATATTAACACACTGACAGAGTACACAGATTAATATTAACACACTCACTGACACACTGTGTACATCATGACCCACAGTGAGATAAACCCTGTGAAGTGTAAAACATCCCCACTGTCCTCAGGAATATTAACACACTGACAGAGAATACAGATTAGTATTAACACTCTCACTGACACACTGTGTATATCATGACCCACAGTCAGATACACCCTGTGAAGTGTAAAACATCCCCACTGTCCTCAGGAATATTAACACACTGACAGAGAACACAGATTAATATTAACACTCTCACTGACACACTGTGTATATCATGACCCACAGTCAGATACACCCTGTGAAGTGTAAAACACCCCCACTGTCCTCAGTAATATTAACACATTGACAGAGAACACAGATTAATATTAACACACTCACTGACACACTGTGTATATCATGACCCACAGTCAGATACACCCTGTGAAGTGTAAAACACCCCCACTGTCCTCAGTTCTTCAGACTACTAGAAAAGATCGGATGTCCACCAAAGCTACTAAGTATCATCACCTCATTCCATGACAATATGAAAGGCACAATACAACATGGTGGCTCCTCATCAGAGCCCTTTCCTATCCTGAGTGGTGTGAAACAGGGCTGTGTTCTCGCACCCACACTTTTTGGGATTTTCTTCTCCCTGCTGCTTTCACATGCGTTCAAATCCTCTGAAGAAGGAATTTTCCTCCACACAAGATCAGGGGGCAGGTTGTTCAACCTTGCCCGTCTAAGAGCCAAGTCCAAAGTACGGAAAGTCCTCATCAGAGAACTCCTCTTTGCTGACGATGCTGCTTTAACATCTCACACTGAAGAATGCCTGCAGAGTCTCATCGACAGGTTTGCGTCTGCCTGCAATGAATTTGGCCTAACCATCAGCCTCAAGAAAACGAACATCATGGGGCAGGATGTCAGAAATGCTCCATCCATCAATATTGGCGACCACGCTCTGGAAGTGGTTCAAGAGTTCACCTACCTAGGCTCAACTATCACCAGTAACCTGTCTCTAGATGCAGAAATCAACAAGCGCATGGGTAAGGCTTCCACTGCTATGTCCAGACTGGCCAAGAGAGTGTGGGAAAATGGCGCACTGACACGGAACACAAAAGTCCGAGTGTATCAGGCCTGTGTCCTCAGTACCTTGCTCTACGGCAGCGAGGCCTGGACAACGTATGCCAGCCAAGAGCGACGTCTCAATTCATTCCATCTTCGCTGCCTTCGGAGAATACTTGGCATCAGGTGGCAGGACTATATCTCCAACACAGAAGTCCTTGAAGCGGCCAACACCCCCAGCTTATACACACTACTGAGTCAGCGGCGCTTGAGATGGCTTGGCCATGTGAGCCGCATGGAAGATGGCAGGATCCCCAAAGACACATTGTACAGCGAGCTCGCCACTGGTATCAGACCCACCGGCCGTCCATGTCTCCGTTATAAAGACGTCTGCAAACGCGACATGAAATCGTGTGACATTGATCACAAGTCGTGGGAGTCAGTTGCCAGCATTCGCCAGAGCTGGCGGGCAGCCATAAAGACAGGTCTAAATTGTGGCGAGTCGAAGAGACTTAGTAGTTGGCAGGAAAAAAGACAGAGGCGCAAGGGGAGAGCCAACTGTGCAACAGCCCCAACAAACAAATTTCTCTGCAGCACCTGTGGAAGAGCCTGTCACTCCAGAATTGGCCTTTATAGCCACTCCAGGCGCTGCTTCACAAACCACTGACCACCTCCAGGCGCGTATCCATTGTCTCACGAGATAAGGAGGCCCAAAAGAAAAAAGAAAGAGTCAGATACACCCTGTGAAGTGTAAGACATCCCCACTGTCCTCAGTAATATTAACACACTGACAGAGAACACAGATTAATATTAACACTCTCACTGACACACTGTGTATATCATGACCCACAGTCAGATACACACTGTGAAGTGTAAAACACCCCCACTGTCCTCAGTAATATTAACACACTGACAGAGAACACAGATTAATATTAACACACTCACTGACACACTGTGTATATCACGACCCACAGCCAGATACACCCTGTGAAGTGTAAAACACCCCCACTGTCCTCAGGAATATTAACACACTGACAGAGAACACAGATTAATATTAACACACTCACTGACACACTGTGTATATCATGACCCACAGTCAGATACACCCTGTGAAGTGTAAAACACCCCCACTGTCCTCAGTAATATTAACACACTGACAGAGAACACAGATTAATATTAACACACTCACTGACACACTGTGTATATCATGACCCACTGCCAGATACACCCTGTGAAGTGTAAAACACCCCCACTGTCCTCAGTAATATTAACACACTGACAGAGAACACAGATTAATATTAACACACTCACTGACACACTGTGTATATCATGACCCACAGTCAGATACACCCTGTGAAGTGTAAAACATCCCCACTGTCCTCAGCAAAATTAACACACTGACAGAGAACACAGATTAATATTAACACACTCACTGACACACTGTGTATATCATGACCCACAGTCAGATACACCCTGTGAAGTGTAAAACACCCCCACTGTCCTCAGGAATATTAACACACTGACAGAGAACACAGATTAATATTAACACACTCACTGACACACTGTGTATATCATGACCCACAGTCAGATACACCCTGTGAAGTGTAAAACACCCCCACTGTCCTCAGTAATATTAACACACTGGCAGAGAACACAGATTAATATTAACACACTCACTGACACACTGTGTATATCATGACCCACAGTCAGATACACCCTGTGAAGTGCAAAACACCCCCACTGTCCTCAGCAATATTAACACACTGACAGAGAACACAGATTAATATTAACACACTCACTGACACACTGTGTATATCATGACCCACAGTCAGATACACCCTGTGAAGTGTAAAACACCCCCACTGTCCTCAGGAATATTAACACACTGACAGAGAACACAGATTAATATTAACACACTCACTGACACACTGTGTATATCATGACTCACAGTCAGATACACCCTGTGAAGTGTAAACACCCCCACTGTCCTCAGTAATATTAACACACTGACAGAGAACACAGATTAATATTAACACACTCACTGACACACTGTGTATATCATGACCCACAGTCAGATACACCCTGTGAAGTGTAAAACACCCCCACTGTCCTCAGGATAATTAACACACTGACAGAGAACACAGATTAATATTAACACACTCACTGACACACTGTGTATATCATGACCCACAGTCAGATACACCCTGTGAAGTGTAAAACACCCCCACTGTCCTCAGGAATATTAACGCACTGACAGAGAAGACAGATTAATATTAACACACTCACTGACACACTGTGTATATCATGACCCACAGTCAGATACACTCTCTGAAGTGTAAAACACCCCCACTGTCCTCAGGAATATTAACACACTGACAGAGAATACAGATTAATATTAACACACTCACTGACACACTGTGTACATCATGACCCACAGTCAGATACACCCTGTGAAGTGTAAAACACCCCCACTGTCCTCAGTAATATTAACACACTGACAGAGAACACAGATTAATATTAACACACTCACTGACACACTGTGTACATCATGACCCACAGTCAGATAAATGCTGTGAAGTGTAAAACACCCCCACTGTCCTCAGGAATATTAACACACTGACAGAGAACACAGATTAATAGTAACACACTCACTGACACACTGTGTATATCATGACCCACAATCAGATAAATGCTGTGAAGTGTAAAACACCCCCACTGTCCTCAGTAATATTAACACACTGACAGAGAACACAGATTAATATTAACACACTCACTGACACACTGTGTATATCATGACCCACAGTCAGATACACCCTGTGAAGTGTAAAACACCCCCACTGTCCTCAGGTAGATTAACACACTGACAGAGAACACTGATTAATATTAACACACTCACTGACACACTGTGTATATCATGAGTCACAGTCAGATACACCCTGCGAAGTGTAAAAATCCCCACTGTCCTCAGGAATATTAACACACTGACAGAGAACACAGATTAATATTAACACACTCACTGACACACTGCGTATATCATGAGTCACAGTCAGATACACCCTGTGAAGTGTAAAACACCCCCACTGTCCTCAGGAATATTAACACACTGACAGAGAACACAGATTAATATTAACACACTCACTGACACACTGTGTATATCATGACCCACAGTCAGATACACCCTGTGAAGTGTAAAACACCCCCACTGTCCTCAGGAATATTAACACACTGATAGAGAACACAGATTAATATTAACACACTCACTGACACACTGTGTATATCATGACCCACAGTCAGATACACCCTGTGAAGTGTAAAACACCCCCACTGTCCTCAGCAATATTAACACACTGACAGAGAACACAGATTAATATTAACACACTCTCTGACACACTGTGTACATCATGACCCACAGTCAGATACACCCTGTGAAGTGTAAAACACCCCCACTGTCCTCAGGAATATTAACACACTGACAGAGTACACAGATTAATATTAACACACTCACTGACACACTGTGTACATCATGACCCACAGTGAGATAAACCCTGTGAAGTGTAAAACATCCCCACTGTCCTCAGGAATATTAACACACTGACAGAGAATACAGATTAGTATTAACACTCTCACTGACACACTGTGTATATCATGACCCACAGTCAGATACACCCTGTGAAGTGTAAAACATCCCCACTGTCCTCAGGAATATTAACACACTGACAGAGAACACAGATTAATATTAACACTCTCACTGACACACTGTGTATATCATGACCCACAGTCAGATACACCCTGTGAAGTGTAAAACACCCCCACTGTCCTCAGTAATATTAACACATTGACAGAGAACACAGATTAATATTAACACACTCACTGACACACTGTGTATATCATGACCCACAGTCAGATACACCCTGTGAAGTGTAAAACACCCCCACTGTCCTCAGTTCTTCAGACTACTAGAAAAGATCGGATGTCCACCAAAGCTACTAAGTATCATCACCTCATTCCATGACAATATGAAAGGCACAATACAACATGGTGGCTCCTCATCAGAGCCCTTTCCTATCCTGAGTGGTGTGAAACAGGGCTGTGTTCTCGCACCCACACTTTTTGGGATTTTCTTCTCCCTGCTGCTTTCACATGCGTTCAAATCCTCTGAAGAAGGAATTTTCCTCCACACAAGATCAGGGGGCAGGTTGTTCAACCTTGCCCGTCTAAGAGCCAAGTCCAAAGTACGGAAAGTCCTCATCAGAGAACTCCTCTTTGCTGACGATGCTGCTTTAACATCTCACACTGAAGAATGCCTGCAGAGTCTCATCGACAGGTTTGCGTCTGCCTGCAATGAATTTGGCCTAACCATCAGCCTCAAGAAAACGAACATCATGGGGCAGGATGTCAGAAATGCTCCATCCATCAATATTGGCGACCACGCTCTGGAAGTGGTTCAAGAGTTCACCTACCTAGGCTCAACTATCACCAGTAACCTGTCTCTAGATGCAGAAATCAACAAGCGCATGGGTAAGGCTTCCACTGCTATGTCCAGACTGGCCAAGAGAGTGTGGGAAAATGGCGCACTGACACGGAACACAAAAGTCCGAGTGTATCAGGCCTGTGTCCTCAGTACCTTGCTCTACGGCAGCGAGGCCTGGACAACGTATGCCAGCCAAGAGCGACGTCTCAATTCATTCCATCTTCGCTGCCTTCGGAGAATACTTGGCATCAGGTGGCAGGACTATATCTCCAACACAGAAGTCCTTGAAGCGGCCAACACCCCCAGCTTATACACACTACTGAGTCAGCGGCGCTTGAGATGGCTTGGCCATGTGAGCCGCATGGAAGATGGCAGGATCCCCAAAGACACATTGTACAGCGAGCTCGCCACTGGTATCAGACCCACCGGCCGTCCATGTCTCCGTTATAAAGACGTCTGCAAACGCGACATGAAATCGTGTGACATTGATCACAAGTCGTGGGAGTCAGTTGCCAGCATTCGCCAGAGCTGGCGGGCAGCCATAAAGACAGGTCTAAATTGTGGCGAGTCGAAGAGACTTAGTAGTTGGCAGGAAAAAAGACAGAGGCGCAAGGGGAGAGCCAACTGTGCAACAGCCCCAACAAACAAATTTCTCTGCAGCACCTGTGGAAGAGCCTGTCACTCCAGAATTGGCCTTTATAGCCACTCCAGGCGCTGCTTCACAAACCACTGACCACCTCCAGGCGCGTATCCATTGTCTCACGAGATAAGGAGGCCCAAAAGAAAAAAGAAAGAGTCAGATACACCCTGTGAAGTGTAAAACATCCCCACTGTCCTCAGTAATATTAACACACTGACAGAGAACACAGATTAATATTAACACTCTCACTGACACACTGTGTATATCATGACCCACAGTCAGATAGACCCTGTGAAGTGTAAAACACCCCCACTGTCCTCAGTAATATTAACACACTGACAGAGAACACAGATTAATATTAACACACTCACTGACACACTGTGTATATCACGACCCACAGCCAGATACACCCTGTGAAGTGTAAAACACCCCCACTGTCCTCAGGAATATTAACACACTGACAGAGAACACAGATTAATATTAACACACTCACTGACACACTGTGTATATCATGACCCACAGTCAGATACACCCTGTGAAGTGTATAACACCCCCACTGTCCTCAGTAATATTAACACACTGACAGAGAACACAGATTAATATTAACACACTCACTGACACACTGTGTATATCATGACCCACTGCCAGATACACCCTGTGAAGTGTAAAACACCCCCACTGTCCTCAGTAATATTAACACACTGACAGAGAACACAGATTAATATTAACACACTCACTGACACACTGTGTATATCATGACCCACAGTCAGATACACCCTGTGAAGTGTAAAACATCCCCACTGTCCTCAGCAAAATTAACACACTGACAGAGAACACAGATTAATATTAACACACTCACTGACACACTGTGTATATCATGACCCACAGTCAGATACACCCTGTGAAGTGTAAAACACCCCCACTGTCCTCAGGAATATTAACACACTGACAGAGAACACAGATTAATATTAACACACTCACTGACACACTGTGTATATCATGACCCACAGTCAGATACACCCTGTGAAGTGTAAAACACCCCCACTGTCCTCAGTAATATTAACACACTGGCAGAGAACACAGATTAATATTAACACACTCACTGACACACTGTGTATATCATGACCCACAGTCAGATACACCCTGTGAAGTGTAAAACACCCCCACTGTCCTCAGGAATATTAACACACTGACAGAGAACACAGATTAATATTAACACACTCACTGACACACTGTGTATATCATGACCCACAGTCAGATAAATCCTGTGAAGTGTAAAACACCCCCACTGTCCTCAGTAATATTAACACACTGACAGAGAACACAGATTAATATTAACACACTCACTGACACACTGTGTACATCATGACCCACAGTCAGATAAACCCTGTGAAGTGTAAAACACCCCCACTGTCCTCAGGAATATTAACACACTGACAGAGAACACAGATTAATATTAACACACTCACTGACACACTGTGTATATCATGACCCACAGTCAGATACACCCTGTGAAGTGTAAAACACCCCCACTGTCCTCAGTAATATTAACACACTGACAGAGAACACAGATTAATATTAACACACTCACTGACACACTGTGTACATCATGACCCACAGTCAGATACACCCTGTGAAGTGTAAAACACCCCCACTGTCCTCAGTAATATTAACACACTGACAGAGAACACAGATTAATATTAAGACACTCACTGACACACTGTGTATATCATGACCAACAGTCAGATAAACCCTGTGAAGTGTAAAACACCCCCACTGTCCTCAGGAATATTAACACACTGACAGAGAACACAGATTAATATGAACACACTCACTGACACACTGTGTACATCATGACCCACAGTCAGATACACCCTGTGAAGTGTAAAACATCCCCACTGTCCTCAGGAATATTAACACACTGACAGAGAACACAGATTAATATTAAAACTCTCACTGACACACTGTGTATATCATGACCCACAGTCAGATACACCCTGTGAAGTGTAAAACACCCCCACTGTCCTCAGTAATATTAACACACTGACAGAGAACCCAGATTAATATTAACACACTCACTGACACACTGTGTATATCATGACCCAGAGTCAGATACACCCTGTGAAGTGTAAAACATCCCCACTGTCCTCAGTAATATTAACACACTGACAGAGAACACAGATTAATATTAACACACTCACTGACACACTGTGCACGTCATGACCCATAGTCCGATACACCCTGTGAAGTGTAAAACATCCCCACTGTCCTCAGGAATATTAACACACTGACAGAGAACACAGATTAATATTAACACACTCACTGACACACTGTGTACATCATGACCCACAGTCCGATACACCCTGTGAAGTGTAAAACACCCCCACTGTCCTCAGGAATATTAACACACTGAAAGAGAACACAGATTAATATTAACACACTCACTGACACACTGTGTACATCATGACCCACAGTCAGATACACCCTGTGAAGTGTAAAACACCCCCACTGTCCTCAGCAATATTAATACACTGACAGAGAACACAGATTAATATTAACACACTCACTGACACACTGTGTATATCATGACCCACAGTCAGATACACCCTGTGAAGTGTAAAACACCCCCACTGTCCTCAGTAATATTAACACACTGACAGAGAACACAGATTAATATTAACACACTCACTGACACACTGTGTACATCATGACCCACAGTCAGATACACCCTGTGAAATGTAAAACACCCCCACTGTCCTCAGTAATATTAACACACTGACAGAGAACACAGATTAATATTAACACACTCACTGACACACAGTGTGTATCATGACCCACAGTCAGATAAACCCTGTGAAGTGTAAAACACCCCCACTGTCCTCAGGAATATTAACACACTGACAGAGAACACAGATTAATATGAACACACTCACTGACACACTGTGTACATCATGACCCACAGTCAGATACACCCTGTGAAGTGTAAAACATCCCCACTGTCCTCAGGAATATTAACACACTGACAGAGAACACAGATTAATATTAACACTCTCACTGACACACTGTGTATATCATGACCCACAGTCAGATACACCCTGTGAAGTGTAAAACATCCCCACTGTCCTCAGTAATATTAACACACTGACAGAGAACCCAGATTAATATTAACACACTCACTGACACACTGTGTATATCATGACCCAGAGTCAGATACACCCTGTGAAGTGTAAAACATCCCCACTGTCCTCAGTAATATTAACAGACTGACAGAGAACACAGATTAATATTAACACACTCACTGACACACTGTGCACATCATGACCCACAGTCCGATACAGCCTGTGAAGTGTAAAACATCCCCACTGTCCTCAGGAATATTAACACACTGACAGAGAACACAGATTAATATTAACACACTCACTGACACACTGTGTACATCATGACCCACAGTCCGATACACCCTGTGAAGTGTAAAACACCCCCACTGTCCTCAGGAATATTAACACACTGACAGAGAACACAGATTAATATTAACACACTCACTGACACACTGTGTACATCATGACCCACAGTCAGATACACCCTGTGAAGTGTAAAACACCCCCACTGTCCTCAGCAATATTAACACACTGACAGAGAACACAGTTTAATATTAACACAATCACTGACACACTGTGTATATCATGACCCACAGTTAGATACACCCTGTGAAGTGTAAAACACCCCCACTGTCCTCAGGAATATTAACACACTGACAGAGAACACAGATTTATATTAACACACTCACTGACACACTGTGTACATCATGACCCACAGTAAGATACACCCTGTGAAGTGTAAAACACCCCCACTGTCCTCAGCAATATTAACACACTGACAGAGAACACAGATTAATATTAACAGACTCACTGACACACTGTGTATATCATGACCCACAGTCAGATACACCCTGTGAAGTGTAAAACACCCCCACTGTCCTCAGGTATATTAACACACTGACAGAGAACACAGATTAATATTAACACACTCACTGACACACTGTGTACATCATGACCCACAGTCAGACACACCCTGTGAAGTGTAAAACATCCCCACTGTCCTCAGTAATATTAACACACTGACAGAGAACACAGATTAATATTAACACACTCACTGACACACTGTGTACATCATGACCCACAGTCAGATACACCCTGTGAAGTGTAAAACACCCCCACTGTCCTCGGTAATATTAACACATTGACAGAGAACACAGATTAATATTAACACACTCACTGACACACTGTGTATATCATGACACACAGTCAGATACACCCTGTGAAGTGTAAAATACCCCCACTGTCCTCGGTAATATTAACACACTGACAGAGAACACAGATTAATATTAACACACTCACTGACACACTGTGTATATCATGACCCACAGTCAGATACACCCTGTGATGTGTAAAACACCCCCACTGTCCTCAGTAATATTAACACACTGACAGAGAACACAGATTAATATTAACACACTCACTGACACACTCTGTATTTCATGACCCACAGTCAGATACACCCTGTGAAGTGTAAAACACACCCACTGTCCTCAGGAATATTAACACACTGACAGAGAACACAGATTAATATTAACACACTCACTGACACACTGTTTACATCATGACCCACAGTCAGATACACCCTGGGAAGTGTAAAACATGCCCACTGTCCTCAGTAATATTAACACACTGACAGAGAACACAGATTAATATTAACACACTCACTGACACACTGTGTATATCATGACCCACAGTCAGATACACCCTGTGAAGTGCAAAACACCCCCACTGTCCTCAGCAATATTAACACACTGACAGAGAACACAGATTAATATTAACACACTCACTGACACACTGTGTATATCATGACCCACAGTCAGATACACCCTGTGAAGTGTAAAACACCCCCACTGTCCTCAGGAATATTAGCACACTGACAGAGAACACAGATTAATATTAACACACTCACTGACACACTGTGTATATCATGACTCACAGTCAGATACACCCTGTGAAGTGTAAAACACCCCCACTGTCCTCAGTAATATTAACACACTGACAGAGAACACAGATTAATATTAACACACTCACTGACACACTGTGTATATCATGACCCACAGTCAGATACACCCTGTGAAGTGTAAAACACCCCCACTGTCCTCAGGAATATTAACACACTGACAGAGAACACAGATTAATATTAACACACTCACTGACACACTGTGTATATCATGACCCACAGTCAGATACACCCTGTGAAGTGTAAAACACCCCCACTGTCCTCAGGAATATTAACGCACTGACAGAGAAGACAGATTAATATTAACACACTCACTGACACTCTGTGTATATCATGACCCACAGTCAGATACACTCTCTGAAGTGTAAAACACCCCCACTGTCCTCAGGAATATTAACACACTGACAGAGAATACTGATTAATATTAACACACTCACTGACACACTGTGTACATCATGACCCAGAGTCAGATACACCCTGTGAAGTGTAAAATATCCCCACTGTCCTCAGGAATATTAACACACTGACAGAGAACACAGATTAATATTAACACACTCACTGACACACTGTGTACATCATGACCCACAGTCCGATACACCCTGTGAAGTGTAAAACACCCCCACTGTCCTCAGGAATATTAACACACTGACAGAGAACACAGATTAATATTAACACACTCACTGACACACTGTGTACATCATGACCCACAGTCAGATACACCCTGTGAAGTGTAAAATACCCCCACTGTCCTCAGCAACATTAACACACTGACAGACAACAGAGATTAATATTAACACACTCACTGACACACTGTGTATATCATGACCCACAATTAGATACACCCTGTGAAGTGTAAAACACCCCCACTGTCCTCAGGAATATTAACACACTGACAGAGAACACAGATTAATATTAACACACTCACTGACACACTGTGTATATCATGACCCACAGTCAGATACACCCTGTGAAGTGTAAAACACCCCCACTGTCCTCAGGAATATTAACACACTGACAGAGAACACAGATTAATATTAACACACTCACTGACACACTGTGTACATCATGACCCACAGTAAGATACACCCTGTGAAGTGTAAAACACCCCCACTGTCCTCAGCAATATTAACACACTGACAGAGTACACAGATTAATATTAACAGACTCACTGACACACTGTGTATATCATGACCCACAGTCAGATACACCCTGTGAATTGTAAAACACCCCCAATGTCCTCAGGAATATTAACACACTGACAGAGAACACAGATTAATATTAACACACTCACTGACACACTGTGTACATCATGACCCACAGTCAGACACACCCTGTGAAGTGTAAAACATCCCCACTGTCCTCAGTAATATTAACACACTGACAGAGAACACAGATTAATATTAACACACTCACTGACACACTGTGTACATCATGACCCACAGTCAGATACACCCTGTGAAGTGTAAAACACCCCCACTGTCCTCAGGAATATTAACACACTGACAGAGAACACAGATTAATATTAACACACTCACTGACACACTGTGTATATCATGACCCACAGTCAGATACACCCTGTGAAGTGTAAAACACCCCCACTGTCCTCAGGTAGATTAACACACTGACAGAGAACACAGATTAATATTAACACACTCACTGACACATTGTGAACATCATGACCCACAGTCAGATACACCCTGTGAAGTGTAAAACATCCCCACTGTCCTCAGTAATATTAACACACTGACAGAGAACACAGATTAATATTAACACACTCACTGACACACTGTGTACATCATGATCCACAGTCAGATACACCCTGTGAAGTGTAAAACACCCCCACTGTCCTCGGTAATATTAACACACTGACAGAGAACACAGATTAATATTAACACACTCACTGACACACTGTGTATATCATGACCCACAGTCAGATACACCCTGTGATGTGTAAAACACCCCCACTGTCGTCAGTAATATTATCACAATGACAGAGAACACAGATTAATATTAACACACTCACTGACACACTGTGTACATCATGACCCACAGTCAGATACACCCTGTGAAGTGTAAAACACCCCCACTGTCCTCAGTAATATTCACACACTGACAGAGAACACAGATTAATATTAACACACTCACTGACACACTGTGTATTTCATGACCCACAGTCAGATACACCCTGTGAAGTATAAAACACCCCCACTGTCCTCAGGAATATTAACACACTGACAGAGAACACAGATTAATATTAACACACTCACTGACACACTGTGTACATCATGACCCACAGTCAGATACACCCTGGGAAGTGTAAAACATGCCCACTGTCCTCAGTAATATTAACACACTGACAGAGAACACAGATTAATATTAACACACTCACTGACACACTGTGTATATCATGACTCACAGTCAGATACACCCTGTGAAGTGTAAAACACCCCCACTGTCCTCAGTAATATTAACACACTGACAGAGAACACAGATTAATATTAACACACTCACTGACACACTGTGTATATCATGACAGACAGTCAGATACACCCTGTGAAGTGTAAAACACCCCCACTGTCCTCAGGAATATTAACACACTGACAGAGAACACAGATTAATATTAACACACTCACTGACACACTGTGTATTTCATGTCCCACAGTCAGATACACCCTGTGAAGTATAAAACACCCCCACTGTCCTCAGGAATATTAACACACTGACAGAGAACACAGATTAATATTAACACACTCACTGACACACTGTGTACATCATGACCCACAGTCAGATACACCCTGGGAAGTGTAAAACATGCCCACTGTCCTCAGTAATATTAAAACACAGACAGAGAACACAGATTAATATTAACACACTCACTGACACACTGTGTACATCATGACCCACAGTCAGATACACCCTGTGAAGTGTAAAATACCCCCACTGTCCTCAGCAACATTAACACACTGACAGACAACAGAGATTAATATTAACACACTCACTGACACACTGTGTATATCATGACCCACAATTAGATACACCCTGTGAAGTGTAAAACACCCCCACTGTCCTCAGGAATATTAACACACTGACAGAGAACACAGATTAATATTAACACACTCACTGACACACTGTGTATATCATGACCCACAGTCAGATACACCCTGTGAAGTGTAAAACACCCCCACTGTCCTCAGGAATATTAACACACTGACAGAGAACACAGATTAATATTAACACACTCACTGACACACTGTGTACATCATGACCCACAGTAAGATACACCCTGTGAAGTGTAAAACACCCCCACTGTCCTCAGCAATATTAACACACTGACAGAGTACACAGATTAATATTAACAGACTCACTGACACACTGTGTATATCATGACCCACAGTCAGATACACCCTGTGAAGTGTAAAACACCCCCACTGTCCTCAGGAATATTAACACACTGACAGAGAACACAGATTAATATTAACACACTCACTGACACACTGTGTACATCATGACCCACAGTCAGACACACCCTGTGAAGTGTAAAACATCCCCACTGTCCTCAGTAATATTAACACACTGACAGAGAACACAGATTAATATTAACACACTCACTGACACACTGTGTACATCATGACCCACAGTCAGATACACCCTGTGAAGTGTAAAACACCCCCACTGTCCTCAGGAATATTAACACACTGACAGAGAACACAGATTAATATTAACACACTCACTGACACACTGTGTATATCATGACCCACAGTCAGATACACCCTGTGAAGTGTAAAACACCCCCACTGTCCTCAGGTAGATTAACACACTGACAGAGAACACAGATTAATATTAACACACTCACTGACACATTGTGAACATCATGACCCACAGTCAGATACACCCTGTGAAGTGTAAAACATCCCCACTGTCCTCAGTAATATTAACACACTGACAGAGAACACAGATTAATATTAACACACTCACTGACACACTGTGTACATCATGATCCACAGTCAGATACACCCTGTGAAGTGTAAAACACCCCCACTGTCCTCGGTAATATTAACACACTGACAGAGAACACAGATTAATATTAACACACTCACTGACACACTGTGTATATCATGACCCACAGTCAGATACACCCTGTGATGTGTAAAACACCCCCACTGTCGTCAGTAATATTATCACAATGACAGAGAACACAGATTAATATTAACACACTCACTGACACACTGTGTACATCATGACCCACAGTCAGATACACCCTGTGAAGTGTAAAACACCCCCACTGTCCTCAGTAATATTCACACACTGACAGAGAACACAGATTAATATTAACACACTCACTGACACACTGTGTATTTCATGACCCACAGTCAGATACACCCTGTGAAGTATAAAACACCCCCACTGTCCTCAGGAATATTAACACACTGACAGAGAACACAGATTAATATTAACACACTCACTGACACACTGTGTACATCATGACCCACAGTCAGATACACCCTGGGAAGTGTAAAACATGCCCACTGTCCTCAGTAATATTAACACACTGACAGAGAACACAGATTAATATTAACACACTCACTGACACACTGTGTATATCATGACTCACAGTCAGATACACCCTGTGAAGTGTAAAACACCCCCACTGTCCTCAGTAATATTAACACACTGACAGAGAACACAGAGTAATATTAGCAGACTCACTGACACACTGTGTATATCATGACCCACAGTCAGATACACCCTGTGAAGTGTAAAACACCCCCACTGTCCTCAGGAATATTAACACACTGACAGAGAACACAGATTAATATTAACACACTCACTGACACACTGTGTACATCATGACCCACAGTCAGATACACCCTGTGAAGTGTAAAACACCCCCACTGTCCTCAGGAATATTAACACACTGACAGAGAAGACAGATTAATATTAACACACTCACTGACACACTGTGTATATCATGACCCACAGTCAGATACACTCTGTGAAGTGTAAAACACCCCCACTGTCCTCAGGAATATTAACACACTGACAGAGAATACAGATTAATATTAACACACTCACTGACACACTGTGTACATCATGACCCAGAGTCAGATACACCCTGTGAGATGTAAAACATCCCCACTGTCCTCAGGAATATTAACACACTGACAGAGAACACAGATTAATGTTAACACACTCACTGACACACTGTGTACATCATGACCCACAGTAAGATACACCCTGTGAAGTGTAAAACATCCCCACTGTCCTCAGTAATATTAACACACTGACAGAGAACACAGATTAATATTAACACACTCACTGACACACTGTGTATATCATGACCCACAGTCAGATACACCTTGTGAAGTGTAAAACACCCCCACTGTCCTCAGCAGTATTAACACACTGACAGAGAACACAGATTAATATTAACACACTCACTGACACACTGTGTATATCATGACCCACAGTCAGATACACCCTGTGAAGTGTAAAACACCCCCACTGTCCTCAGGTATATTAACACACTGACAGAGAACACAGATTAATATTAACACACTCACTGACACACTGTGAACATCATGACCCACAGTCAGATACACCCTGTGAAGTGTAAAACATCCCCACTGTCCTCAGTAATATTAACACACTGACAGAGAACACAGATTAATATTAACACACTCACTGACACACTGTGTACATCATGACCCACAGTCAGATACACCCTGTGAAGTGTAAAACACCCCCACTGTCCTCAGGAATATTAACACACTGACAGAGAATACAGATTAATATTAACACACTCACTGACACACTGTGTACATCATGACCCACAGTCAGATACACTCTGTGAAGTGTAAAACACCCCCACTGTCCTCAGGAATATTAACACACTGACAGAGAATACAGATTAATATTAACACACTCACTGACACACTGTGTACATCATGACCCAGAGTCAGATACACCCTGTGAGATGTAAAACATCCCCACTGTCCTCAGGAATATTAACACACTGACAGAGAACACAGATTAATGTTAACACACTCACTGACACACTGTGTACATCATGACCCACAGTAAGATACACCCTGTGAAGTGTAAAACATCCCCACTGTCCTCAGTAATATTAACACACTGACAGAGAACACAGATTAATATTAACACACTCACTGACACACTGTGTATATCATGACCCAACAGTCAGATACACCTTGCGAAGTGTAAAACACCCCCACTGTCCTCAGCAGTATTAACACACTGACAGAGAACACAGATTAATATTAACACACTCACTGACACACTGTGTATATCATGACCCACAGTCAGATACACCCTGTGAAGTGTAAAACACCCCCACTGTCCTCAGGTATATTAACACACTGACAGAGAACACAGATTAATATTAACACACTCACTGACACACTGTGAACATCATGACCCACAGTCAGATACACCCTGTGAAGTGTAAAACATCCCCACTGTCCTCAGTAATATTAACACACTGACAGAGAACACAGATTAATATTAACACACTCACTGACACACTGTGTACATCATGACCCACAGTCAGATACACCCTGTGAAGTGTAAAACACCCCCACTGTCCTCGGTAATATTAACACACTGACAGAGAACACAGATTAATATTAACACACTCACAGACACACTGTGTATATCATGACCCACAGTCAGATACACCCTGTGATGTGTAAAACACCCCCACTGTTGTCAGTAATATTATCACAATGACAGAGAACACAGATTAATATTAACACACTCACTGACACACTGTGTACATCATGACCCACAGTCAGATACACCCTGTGAAGTGTAAAACACCCCCACTGTCCTCAGTAATATTCACACACTGACAGAGAACACAGATTAATATTAACACACTCACTGACACACTGTGTATATCATGACCCACAGTCAGATACACCCTGTGAAGTGTAAAACACCCCCACTGTCCTCAGGAATATTAACACACTGACAGAGAACACAGATTAATATTAACACACTCACTGACACACTGTGTATATCATGACCCACAGTCAGATACACCCGGTGAAGTGTAAAACACCCCCACTGTCCTCAGGAATATTAACACACTGACAGAGAACACAGATTAATATTAACACACTCACTGACACACTGTGTATATCATGACCCACAGTCAGATACACCCTGTGAAGTGTAAAACACCCCCACTGTCCTCAGGAATATTAACACACTGACAGAGAACACAGATTAATATTAACACACTCACTGACACACTGTGTATATCATGACCCACAGTCAGATACACCCTGTGAAGTGTAAAACACCACCACTGTCCTCAGGAATATTAACACACTGACAGAGAACACAGATTAATATTAACACACTCACTGACACACTGTGTACATCATGACCCACAGTCAGATACACCCTGTGAAGTGTAAAACACCCCCACTGTCCTCAGGAATATTAACACACTGACAGAGAACACAAATTAATATTAACACACTCACTGACACACTGTGTATATCATGACCCACAGTCAGATACACCCTGTGAAGTGTAAAACACCCCCACTGTCCTCAGTAATATTAACACACTGACAGAGAACACAGATTAATATTAACACACTCACTGACACACTGTGTATATCATGACCCACAGTCAGATACACCCTGTGAAGTGTAAAACACCCCCACTGTCCTCAGTAATATTAACACACTGACAGAGAACACAGATTAATATTATCACACTCACTGACACACTGTGTATATCATGACCCACAGTCAGATACACCCTGTGAAGTGTAAAACACCCCCACTGTCCTCAGTAATATTAACACACTGAGAGAGTACACAGATTAATATTAACACACTCACTGACACACTGTGTATATCATGACCCACAGTCAGATAAACCCTGTGAAGTGTAAAACACCCCCACTGTCCTCAGGAATATTAACACACTGACAGAGAACACAGATTAATATTAACACACTCACTGACACACTGTGTATATCATGACCCACAGTCAGATACATCCTGTGAAGTGTAAAACATCCCCACTGTCCTCAGCAATATTAACACCTGACAGAGAACACAGATTAATATTAACACACTCACTGACACACTGTGTATATCATGACCCACAGTTAGATACACCCTGTGAAGTGTAAAACTCCCCCACTGTCCTCAGTAATATTAACACACTGACAGAGAACACAGATTAATATTAACACACTCACTGACACACTGTGTATATCATGACCCACAGTCAGATACACCCTGTGAAGTGTAAAACACCCCCACTGTCCTCAGGAATATTAACACACTGACAGAGAACACAGATTAATATTAACACACTCACTGACACACTGTGTATATCATGACCCACAGTCAGATACACCCTGTGAAGTGTAAAACACCCCCACTGTCCTCAGTAATATTAACACACTGACAGAGAACACAGATTAATATTAACACATTCACTGACACACTGTGTACATCGCGACCCGCAGTCAGATAAACCCTGTGAAGTGTAAAACGCCCCCACTGTCCTCAGTAATATTAACACACTGACAGAGAACACAGATTAATATTAACACAATCACTGACACACTATGTATATCATGACCCACAGTCAGATACACCCTGTGAAGTGTTAAACACCCCCACTGTCCTCAGTAATATTAACACACTGACAGAGAACACAGATTAATATTAACACACTCACTGACACACTGTGTATATCATGACCCACAGTCAGATAAACCCTATGAAGTGTAAAACACCCCCACTGTCCTCAGGAATATTAACACACTGACAGACAACACAGATTAATATTAACACACTCACTGACACACTGTGTACATCATGACCTACAGTCAGATAAACCCTGTGAAGTGTAAAACACCCCCACTGTCCTCAGTAATATTAACACACTGACAGAGAACACAGATTAATATTAACACACTCACTGACACACTGTGTATATCATGACCCACAGTCAGATACACCCTGTGAAGTGTAAAACACCCCCACTGTCCTCAGGAATATTAACACACTGACAGAGAACACAGATTAATATTAACACACTCACTGACACACTGTGTATATCATGACCCACAGTCAGATACACCCGGTGAAGTGTAAAACACCCCCACTGTCCTCAGTAATATTAACACACTGACAGAGAACACAGATTAATATTAACACACTCACTGACACGCTGTGTACATCATGACCCACAGCCAGATACACCCTGTGAAGTGTAAAACACCCCCACTGTCCTCAGTAATATTAACACACTGACAGAGAACACAGATTGATATTAACACACTCACTGAAACCCTGTGTATATCATGACCCAGAGTCAGATACACCCTGTGAAGTGTAAAACATCCCCACTGTCCTCAGTAATATTAACACATTGACAGAGAACACAGATTAATATTAACACACTCACTGACACACTGTGTATTTCATGACCCACAGTCAGATACACCCTGTGAAGTGTAAAACACCCCCACTGTCCTCAGTAATATTAACACACTGACAGAGAACACAGATTAATATTAACACACTCACTGACACACTGTGTATATCATAACCCACAGTCAGATACACCCTGTGAAGTGTAAAACATCCCCACTGTCCTCAGTAATATTAACACACTGACAGAGAACACAGATTAATATTAACACACTCACTGACACACTGTGTATATCATGACCCACAGTCAGATACACCCTGTGAAGTGTAAAACACCCCCACTGTCCTCAGTAATATTAATACACTGAGATAGAACACAGATTAATATTAACACACTCACTGACACACTGTGTATATCATGACCCACAGTCAGATAAACCCTGTGAAGTGTAAAAAACCCCCACTGTCCTCAGTAATATTAACACACTGACAGAGAACACAGATTAATATTAACACACTCACTGACACACTGTGTATGTCATGACCCACAGTCAGATACACCCTGTGAAGTGTAATACACCCCCACTGTCCTCAGTAATATTAACACACTGACAGAGAACACATATTAATATTAACACACTCACTGATACACTGTGAATATATTGACCCACAGTCAGATACACCCTGTGAAGTGTAAAACACCCCCACTGTCCTCAGTAATATTAACACACTGACAGAGAACACAGATTAATACTAACACACTCACTGACACACTCTGTATATCATGACCCACAGTCAGATACACCCTGTGAAGTGTAAAACACCCCCACTGTCCTCAGGAATATTAACACACTGAGAGAGAACACAGATTAATATTAACACACTCACTGACACACTGTGTATATCATGACCCACAGTCAGATAAACCCTCTGAAGTGTAAAACACCCCCACTGTCCTCAGTAATATTAACACACTGACAGAGAACACAGATTAATATTAACACACTCACTGACACACTGTGTATATCATAACCCACAGTCAGATACACCCTGTGAAGTGTAAAACATCCCCACTGTCCTCAGTAATATTAACACACTGACAGAGAACACAGATTAATATTAACACACTCACTGACACACTGTGTATATCATGACCCACAGTCAGATACACCCTGTGAAGTGTAAAACACCCCCACTGTCCTCAGTAATATTAACACACTGAGAGAGAACACAGATTAATATTAACACACTCACTGACACACTGTGTATATCATGACCCACAGTCAGATAAACCCTGTGAAGTGTAAAACACCCCCACTGTCCTCAGTAATATTAACACACTGACAGAGAACACAGATTAATATTAACACACTCACTGACACACTGTGTATATCATAACCCACAGTCAGATACACCCTGTGAAGTGTAAAACATCCCCACTGTCCTCAGTAATATTAACACACTGACAGAGAACACAGATTAATATTAACACACTCACTGACACACTGTGTATATCGTGACCCACAGTCAGATACACCCTGTGAAGTGTAAAACACCCCCACTGTCCTCAGTAATATTAAGACACTGAGAGAGAACACAGATTAATATTAACACACTCACTGACACACTGTGTATATCATGACCCACAGTCAGATAAACCCTGTGAAGTGTAAAACACCCCCACTGTCCTCAGTAATATTAACACACTGACAGAGAACACAGATTAATATTAACACACTCACTGACACACTGTGTATGTCATGACCCACAGTCAGATACACCCTGTGAAGTGTAAAACACCCCCACTGTCCTCAGTAATATTAACACACTGACAGAGAACACATATTAATATTAACACACTCACTGATACACTGTGTATATCATGACCCACAGTCAGATACACCCTGTGAAGTGTAAAACACCCCCACTGTCCTCAGTAATATTAACACACTGACAGAGAACACAGATTAATATTAACACACTCACTGACACACTCTGTATATCATGACCCACAGTCAGATACACCCTGTGAAGTGTAAAACACCCCCACTGTCCTCAGGAATATTAACACACTGACAGAGAACAAAGATTAATATTAACACACTCACTGACACACTGTGTATATCATGACCCACAGTCAGATACACCCTGTGAAGTGTAATACACCCCCACTGTCCTCAGGAATATTAACACACTGACAGAGAACACAGATTAATATTAACACACTCACTGACACACTGTGTATATCATGACCCACAGTTAGATACACCCTGTAAAGTGTAAAACTCCCCCACTGTCCTCAGTAATATTAACACACTGACAGAGTACACAGATTAATATTAACACTCTCACTGACACACTGTGTATATCATGACCCACAGTCAGATACACCCTGTGAAGTGTAAAACACCGCCACTGTCCTCAGTAATATTAACACACTGACAGAGAACACAGATTAATATTAACACACTCACTGACACACTGTGTATATCATGACCCACAGTCAGATACACCCTGTGAAGTGTAAAACACCCCCACTGTCCTCAGTAATATTAACACACTGACAGAGAACACAGATTAATATTAACACATTCACTGACACACTGTGTACATCGTGACCCGCAGTCAGATAAACCCTGTGAAGTGTAAAACGCCCCCACTGTCCTCAGTAATATTAACACACTGACAGAGAACATAGATTAATACGAACACACTCACTGACACACTGTGTATATCATGACCCACAGTCAGATACACCCTGTGAAGTGTTAAACACCCCCACTGTCCTCAGTAATATTAACACACTGACAGAGAACACAGATTAATATTAACACACTCACTGACACACTGTGTATATCATGACCCAAAGTCAGATAAACCCTATGAAGTGTAAAACACCCCCCCTGTCCTCAGGAATATTAACACACTGACAGACAACACAGATTAATATTAACACACTCACTGACACACTGTGTACATCATGACCTACAGTCAGATAAACCCTGTGAAGTGTAAAACACCCCCACTGTCCTCAGTAATATTAACACACTGACAGAGAACACAGATTAATATTAACACACTCACTGACACACTGTGTATATCATGACCCACAGTCAGATACACCCTGTGAAGTGTAAAACACCCCCACTGTCCTCAGGAATATTAACACACTGACAGAGAACACAGATTAATATTAACACACTCACTGACACACTGTGTATATCATGACCCACAGTCAGATACACCCGGTGAAGTGTAAAACACCCCCACTGTCCTCAGTAATATTAACACACTGACAGAGAACACAGATTAATATTAACACACTCACTGACACGCTGTGTACATCATGACCCACAGCCAGATACACCCTGTGAAGTGTAAAACACCCCCACTGTCCTCAGTAATATTAACACACTGACAGAGAACACAGATTAATATTAACACACTCACTGACACCCTGTGTATATCATGACCCAGAGTCAGATACACCCTGTGAAGTGTAAAACATCCCCACTGTCCTCAGTAATATTAACACATTGACAGAGAACACAGATTAATATTAACACACTCACTGACACACTGTGTATTTCATGACCCACAGTCAGATACACCCTGTGAAGTGTAAAACACCCCCACTGTCCTCAGTAATATTAACACACTGACAGAGAACACAGATTAATATTAACCCACTCACTGACACACTGTGTATATCATGACCCACAGTCAGATACACCCTGTGAAGTGTAAAACACCCCCACTGTCCTCAAGAATATTAACACACTGACAGAGAACACAGATTAATATTAACACACTCACTGACACACTGTGTATATCATGACCCACAGTCAGATACACCCTGTGAAGTGTAAAACACCCCCACTGTCCTCAGTAATATTAACACACTGACAGAGAACACAGATTAATATTAACACACTCACTGACGCACTGTGTCCATCATGACCCACAGTCAGATACACCCTGTGAAGTGTAAAACACCCCCACTGTCCTCAGTAATATTAACACACTGACAGAGAACACAGATTAATATTAACACACTCACTGACACACTGTGTATATCATGACCCACAGTCAGATACACCCTGTGAAGTGTAAAACATCCCCACTGTCCTCAGTCATATTAACACACTGCCAGAGAAAACAGATTAATATTAACACACTCACTGACACACTGTGTATATCATGACCCACAGTCAGATACACCCTGTGAAGTGTAAAACACCCCCACTGTCCTCAGTAATATTAACACACTGACAGAGAACACAGATAAATATTAACACACTCACTGACACACTGTGTATATCATGACCCACAGTTAGATGCACCCTGTGAAGTGTAAAACACCCCCACTGTCCTCAGGAATATTAACACACTGACAGAGAACACAGATTAATATTAACACACTCACTGACACACTGTGTATATCATGACCCACAGTCAGATACACCCTGTGAAGTGCAAAACATTCCCACTGTCCTCAGGAATATTAACACACTGACAGAGAACACAGATTAATATTAACACACTCACTGACACACTGTGTATATCATGACCCACAGTCAGATACACCCTGTGAAGTGTAAAACACCCCCACTGTCCTCAGGAATATTAACACACTGACAGAGTACACAGATTAATATTAACACACTCACTGACACACTGTGTATATCATGACCCACAGTCAGATACACACTGTAAAGTGTAAAACATCCCCACTGTCTTCAGGAATATTAACACACTGACAGAGAACACAGATTAATATTAACACACTCACTGACACACTGTGTATATCTTGACCCACAGTGAGATACACCCTGTGAAGTGTAAAACACCCCCACTGTCCTCAGTAATATTAACACAATGACAGAGAACACAGATTAATATTAACACACTCACTGACACACTGTGTATATCATGACCCACAGTCAGATACACCCTGTGAAGTGTAAAACACCCCCACTGTCCTCAGGAATATTAACACACTGACAGAGAACACAGATTAATATTAACACACTCACTGAGACACTGTGTATATCATGACCCACAGTCAGATACACCCTGTGAAGTGTAAAACATCCCCACTGTCCTCAGGAATATTAACACACTGACAGATAACACAGATTAATATTAACACACACACTGACACACTGTGTACATCATGACCCACAGTCAGATACACCCTGTGAAGTGTAAAACACCCCCACTGTCCTCAGTAATATTAACACACTGACAGAGAACACAGATTAATATTAACACACTCACTGACACAGTGTGTACATCATGACCCACAGTCAGATAAACCCGGTGAAGTGTAAAACATCCCCACTGTCCTCAGGAATATTAACACACTGACAGAGAACACAGATTAATATTAGCACACTCACTGACACACTTTATATATCATGACCCACATTCAGATACACCCTGTGAAGTGTAAAACACCCCCACTGTCCTCAGTAATATTAACACACTGACAGAGAACACAGATTAACATTAACACACTCACTGACACACTGTGTATATCATGACCCACAGTCAGATACACCCTGTGAAGTGTAAAACACCCCCACTGTCCTCAGTAATATTAACACAATGACAGAGAACACAGATTAATATTAACACACTCACTGACACACTGTGTATATCATGACCCAGAGTCAGATACACCCTGTGAAGTGTAAAACATCCCCACTGTCCTCAGGAATATTAACACACTGACAGAGAACACAGATTAATATTAACACACTCACTGACACACTGTGTACATCGTGACCCACAGTCCGATACACCCGGTGAAGAGTAAAACATCCCCACTGTCCTCAGTAATATTAACACACTGACAGAGAACACAGATTAATATTAACACACTCACTGACACATTGTGTACATCATGACCCACAGTCAGATAAACCCAGTGAAGTGTAAAACACCCCCACTGTCCTCAGGAATATTAACACACTGACAGAGAACACAGATTAATATTAACACACTCACTGACACACTGTGTATATCATGACCCACACTCAGATACACTCTGTGAAGTGTAAAACACCCCCACTGTCCTCAGGAATATTAACACACTGACAGAGAACACAGATTAATATTAACACACTCACTGACACACTGTGTATATCATGACCCACAGTCAGATAAACCCTGTGAAGTGTAAAACACCCCCACTGTCCTCAGTAATATTAGCACACTGACAGAGAACACAGATTAATATTAACACACTCACTGACACACTGTGTATATCATGACCCACAGTCAGATAAACCCTGTGAAGTGTAAAACATCCCCACTGTCCTCAGTAATATTAACACACTGACAGAGAACACAGA